>NC_058405.1:70907610-71038923 GCF_002201575.2 Neomonachus schauinslandi | reverse complement strand
TATTTATTTGAGACAGAGAGAATGAGAGACAGAGAGCATGAGACGGAGGAGGGTCAGAGGGAGAAGCAGACTCCCTGCCGAGCAGGGAGCCCGATGCGGGACTCGATGCGGGACTCGATGCGGGACTCGATGCGGGACTCGATCCCGGGACTCCAGGATCATGACCTGAGCCGAAGGCAGTCACTTAACCAACTGAGCCACCCAGGCGCCCCATTTAAGGTGGTTTTTAAAAGCATGAAGAATTTGAAACAAAAGAAACACAAGTCTTAAGTAGTATAAATAAAAATAAATTCACACTTAGATAAGTCATCACAAAACTGTTTAATACCAAAGACAAAAACAAAATCAGGAAAACAATGGGAGAGAAAAGATATCTATCTACAGTTAGACTGATGATATAAGCCAGAAGACAAAAAATAATACTATTACTAATGTCATCTTCAAAACATAGAGAAAAAATAACTGCCAATCTGGTGTTCTATACTAAAACTATCATTTCAAAGTGACAGGAAAATAATGATACTTTGAGACAAAAAATGAGGGTTTACCACTAAGAGAGACATATGTAAGAACTACTAAAGGATATACTTCAGCAAAGAAGAAACAGAATCTAGAAAGAGTGAAATGCAAGAAATGGTGAACAAAACAATTAGTAAACACATGAATAAATCTAAATAAGTATTTTATTCACTCATTCAACAAATATTTATTGAATGCCTACACTGTGCTGAGCACTATTCTTGGTGTTGAGGGTACAGCAGTAAAAAAGTCAAAGGCTCTGACCTCACCAAGCTTCCAATGTAGTAAGGATGATAAACAATAAACACAGACTATAATATTAGGCAGCAGTAAGTACTATGAAGAAAAATAAAGCAGAGTAAGGGGACAGAGTGATGATAAGTGAGGGGGTAAATTATTTTTTAATTTTCTGAGTACAATTGACACATAACATTACATTAGTTTCATGGATACAACACAGTGATTCAACATCTCTACACATTATGCTGTGCTCACAAGTGTAGCTTCCACCTGTCACCATACAAAGCTATTACAATACCACTGACTATATTCCCTATGCTTTACATTTCATCTTCATGACTTATTCACTCTTATAAATGGAAGCCTGTACCTCCAACTCCCCTTTCCCCATTTTGCCCATCCCCCTAAGGGGACAAGTATTATAAATAAGGTGGTCAGGGTAAGACTTTCTCGGTGACATTTGAAAAAAGACCTAAATAAGGTGAGGATATTAGTCATCTAAATACCTAGCAGGGTTGGGTTGAGGACTAGGGGAATGGGTGATGAAAACTACAAATATTTTTTTAGCACATCCTATGTGCCTGGCTATTCTTTACACTTTACTTGTATTCAATCATACAGTTCTCAAAATAAACTCATGAGGTAACTGTAGCATTGATCCCCAATTTACAGAGGAGGCAAATGAGGGAAAGACTGAATGGCTTGTCCTCACAGACACTAAGTGACAAAGTTAGGATGAACCCTCAAAGTCTGGCTAATTATCAAGCTCCTGCCAAAGGAAACAGCCTTCCTAGAATCTGAGCTCCTGGAGGGCAGGAATCTTCCTCCTACTCTTTGCATCCATAGTGCCTAGTACAAAGTGGGTGCTGGGTATGTTGAGCTGAACTGAATATATAAGGAGCAGAGGGATGGGGACTAGCAAAAAAGAGCGATAAGAGAAAGAGAAGAGGCAACAATCCAAAAAGAAAAAGAGGAAGAAAAAAGGAATACTGTAATGTCACAGAAGCCCTAAGAAGAAAGTTCCAAGGAAGAAAGATGGTAAACATGATCAAATGTTACAAAAGTTAAATACAGTAAGTCTTGAGAATAGGCATTCCATTATTAAATTAGGAAGTAATCTTCAAGAATTCAGTCCCAATACCACAATGATGGAGATCCAAGATTTCTAGTTATTCTGAAAAGCACGGCCGTGAAAGGTGATACGGGTACAGTACACATGACAGCAGTTTGCCAAAGGAGCAACAAGAGGGACTGACAGTAGCTCAAGTGCAGCAAGGCAAAGATTTTTTCCCAAATTTAAAAGTAATGTGTCAGATTGCATTCTGACTTACCACTATCTTGTTCCCATTCTTTATCTCTAATGAATTAAAATTTCTATCTTTCAGTTGTCTTTTCTGTAACATAAAAAAACAGTAGAAATACCAAGTTTTTAGGCACTTATTGTAATAAATATCTAGAATTCCAAAATAAAGGTTTCAAATGAGTAACTGAGTTCTACAAAATAAGACAAATGCTCCCTAGAGAAAACTTAAAAATAAAAGAAACAAAATAATATAAAATAGCCAAATAAAATGACTTCCCACTCTTAGGATACTTTTGATCAGAATTTAGACCCTGGGAAAACATCTGTTCCCTCTGTCCTCACTCTCAAATGATCTTGCTTGCTTTCTTCCCTCATTGAAATAACCAGAAGAGAACTTCCATAAATGCCCACCTCTGTATCTACCCACTTCTCTACATCCGTACTCTATTAACTACCGGCCTTCCCTCCAGTTACTCTCAATCAGCTGCACTTGCAGCATGCTCACCAGCCTACAAACAGCCCACCAGTCCTCTCTTCTCTAAAACAACAAATCTTGGGCGCCTGGGTGGCTCAGTCGTTAAGCGTCTGCCTTTGGCTCAGGTCATAATCCCAGGGTCCTGGGATCAAGCCCCACATCCGGTTCCCTGGTCTGTGGGAAGCCTGCTTCTCCCTCTCCCACTCCCCCTGCTTGTGTTCCTGCTCTCGCTATCTCTCTCTCTCTCTGTCAAATAAATAAATAAAATCTTTAAATAAATAAATAAAATAAAACAACAAATCTTGACTCTGTCTTCCCCACCTACCACTCAATTTCCCTGCTCCCCTTGTCAGCAAGACTCAAAGTATTACATATACTCATTGTTTTCAATTCCTCTCTTCCCATTCTCTGAACCCACTCCATTTTTCAGTACCATTCCATGAAAACTATTCATCACAGTCACCAATGAGCTCCATGTTGCTAAATCCAATACAATTTTCAAATCCTTATCTTACTTTACCTACATGCAGAATTAGATAAAGTCGCTTAATAGAATCATGAAACCTTAATTTCTTCTAAAAAAAATAGAGATGATAGTAATAGTATCTATTTTAGAGGGTGGTTTTGAGAATTAAGAAATAAAGCACGTAAAAAGTTTGTTAGCACAGTACCTGATTCACAATTAGGAACTCAATAGATGTCAGTTACTGTGGTTAATCAACACTGCTAGCTGCATTCTACCCACAATCTAAAAATAAAGCCACTCCATCCTCCAGAGACAGAATTTTAGAAGAGACTAGGACTCTAGAATGTTTTTTTAAAAATGAGTATAATCTCAACCTGCCAATCATATTACACAAATAACCTATTCCACCATATAAAGAATGACATTAAAATTTCCTTCTTAAAATTCCTTACTTGCTGATGATTCCTAAATAACTAACACTAACCCTAATCTTTCTGAAGTTCTGATTCTCATTTCCAGTTCCTATGAAACAGCTTGATCTAGAAATTTAATCATCTGCTCCAATTTTTCTCTCAGTTCTCTGTATTTCGTTAATCACCAAATCCTATCCTTCTACCTCACTAATGGCTCTCACACTCATTTTACAAGACCATATGCTTCAGAGGGCAAGGACTGTGTCTGTTTCTGAATCCCACCATATCCCCAGCATAGTACTGGGATATATGACACCGTACTTGGCATATAATAGGTGCCAGCACCCTAGCTCAAGCTTTCCAGGATGCCTGCATTATTTTCTCTTACTGGTTTCTGGAGGCCAAGGTCTGTGGGGGTCTCTATTACCTTTACACTTTCCACAAGGCCAAAGATCATGCTTAGCATATGATGAATGTTCATAAAATATATGCTGGATATATCAATGATACAGTGTTTTTCTTCCTAAGACTTCAAAACAATTTTACAAAACAATCTCATTATAATATACATTTTACAGGGGGAACAATGAGGCAAGGAGAAAGGAACTTAACTTGGAGGACTACTCAATTAGTAGTGGAACTGTTAAAAACAAAAACACACACAGAAAACTTGCTCTCCTGACTCTTAATCCCAGGAAAATAACAGCAAGAGCCTGGATGAAATGTCTATAAGGATGAGATGTTAGTCTACTCTTTATCAGTACTTGACATTGGCCTTGCTTGATCTCTTTCCACTGCAAATTGGGACTTAAAATACTAGCAGTAACAATCTATTTTGGTACCCAAAGAAACAAAGCAACAATTTTAATACCAAATCAATAAGAATTTCCTCTTTGCTGAAATCCTACAGAATAGCATAAATTGAATAAAAAACAATCTTACTGTTTCTATGTACAGAGAAACACATTGTGCAATTTTCCTTGGTTCCAGATAAAAAAATGGAGGGCCTGTTAGAGTTCTATTTTACCTATACAGAATAAGCCAAATGATTAATATCAGGCTTGTGGATCCTATTCTCACTGCCATCTGTCCCAAAAGCTGTAACTTAAAAAGACTTAACACATTTATTTTTTAAGTTGAATAAAGAATAGTTTATTAAACATATGCTATATCAAATATTGCTCCAATGCACAAAATCTGTTTCATTGCTTCGGATGTCACCAGGAGAGACCATTTTGAAAGGGTCTCTTTAAAGAGAATTCACTTGGGCACCTGGGTGGCTCAGTCAGTTAAGCATCTGCCTCAGCCAAGGTCATGATCCCAGGGTCTTGGGATCAAATACCACATGGGGCTTCCTGCTCAGCGGGGAGTCTGCTTCTTCCTCTCCCTCTGCCCCTGCCCACCGTTCATTCTCTCTCTCTCTCAAATAAATTAATAAAATTTTAAAAATAAAGAGAATGCACTTAATACACTTACATGGAAAATATTATAAGTAATTTAATTAATACAAAATACCCTTTAACTTAGGACACTAAGAATGATCTGGAGGCTCCCTCTTTCTGGAGTTTAGTTCTAATACTGCCACTATCTCCTGTCATAAGACATTTGTAGCTCAATTTCCTCACATTTAAGACAGTGAATCTAATTCATTTTCAAAGATTGTTTTGATTTATCCAAGCAGCTGCTGGTGATTTAAAACAGGATCCTGATTAAACTCAGCAGAGGCATGACATATAAGGTATACCTTGAAACAATGTGGCAAACCATGCTGGAGACCACAGTCTACAAATTACCTTGGTGTGCAGAAACAGGGATAGAGAAGTTTTGTGTTAAAAGTCCATTAAGTGAAAAGGACAGACCCACAAGCAGGGTTACCAAATTAGTAGCTAATGCTGAATACATCAGATGCATCCCAGAAACATTTTATACAAAACAAATTAAATTATTATTTTCCTACTGATTCACACTGCAATTTCAGCAAAAGAAATTTCATCAAAAGAAAAAAAATTTAACTATATTTAAAATATCAATACTTATTTCATTAAGTATTTTCACCTTTATTCTCTTACAACCTCTAATAAAAATTTAATCAAGTAGATAATAGATCTATGTATGTATAGGATATACGGATGTACATTAAAACCCATAGATATCCCTGAATATGTGTAGGACAGTAATGCAGTAAAGTGGACATAAATAAGTTGAGAAGATCTGGGTTCAAATCCTGGTTCTGCTACTTACTTGTTCAGATGACTTTGGGAAAATAAAAAACTCTATAAGCTTCAATTTCCTCAGCTGCAAATGGAGTTCATAATAATAAGTTAGCAGTAGTAATACGGGCAAACAATAATAGTAGCTATTTCATGGGATCCTTGGAGGTTTAAATAAGATAATGCTTATAAAACATATAGTAAGTGACCAATAATTAGTTGTCATCCCTCCCCGAAAATGATCACCAACTTCACAAGACCTGGACATTTAAAAAACCATTATCTTCTCTGCCAGAGTTATTCAAAATGTTTCAGAAAACAAAGGATTTATGCAGAATGAGCAGGGAGGAAAGTTATCATTTTTCAATTGTTATTCTCTTATTACTTATCTGAAAAAAAATGGTAGCACTTTATTCCACAGCTGACCATTCATTTTAATTATTCATTATATGTCAGTTACTGTCTTACACATTAAATTCTTTTAGTTAATTCCATGAGGTAAAGATTCCCATTTTACATAATGAAACTAACATTTGGAGAGATTAAATAACTCGCTCAAGGTCCAGAAGCAAGTAAGTGGCAAGAATAGAATTCAAACTTGGATCTCATGGACTTAAGAGTCTTCCCATTGAACTAAGAATATCTAAGGAATACGTCCACTAATCACTATCTCTAGGTGAAAATTTCATTACGTTTTATGTGACCTGTAGAAGAAACAAAATTGTAAAAGAAAAAATATATCCTACAACTCTAACCTCCCAAAACTTTCAACACTAAACTTACAATCTTAGTACTTACTTATTTTATCAGCCCATGAATACTCAAGGTTTTATACAGAATTCCTTCATTAGTAGAACCTTGTGAAGTTTTTAGGTGTTTCTCCATGGTTGCTGATGATACCAGTGGGAATGGGAATCTTCATTCCCCCCCCCAAACAATATACAGTCTTGGATTTGCTTTTTATTCTGATCCATACAGTGGATACTATATCCATTGTATATAGTATAGAAAAAAAATACTGTATACAATGTCTACATACAGGGAAAATTTCTTTTAATTTAGTATGGAGAAAGGAGGTTCATAGAAATACATTCTGGTCCATTCATCTGTCGCCTTCATTAAGAGTCAGGATTAAAACACAAGCATAAAAATAAATAAGATCTGTGTTATGAGCAGCTAAGGGAGGACAAATAAAAGCAAATAATGGCATAACGTTTCTCTAATAAGGAGAAGTTTTCAGGTAAGTGTTCATCAATGGGCAAATGCCAGCCACACTTTTTTATTCAGTTTGAGCCACAAATATTAGAATTAGTATCTGTGGCCACTGCTTTTTGAACTACATCATGGTACTCTAGCAATTATTTCCTATATTGTAAATTATTCCCAGGACTAAATGACTTCACTGGCAAATTCTACCAAACATTTAAAGAAGAGTTAACACAAATCCTTCCCAACTCTTTCAAAAAAATCAAAAAGAAAGGACACTTCTAAACTCATTTTACAAGGCCAGCATTACCTTGATATCAAAGCCAAATAAGAATACTATAAGAAAACTATAGACTGATATCCCTAAGGAACAAAAATTCTTTTTTTTTTTAAGATTTTACTTGTTTATTTGAGAGAGAGAGAGAGCAGATGAGTGGGGGAGGAGGGGCATGACGGGCAGAGAGAGAGACGGAGAAGCAGACTCCCTGCTGAGCAGGGAGCCTCACTGAGCCACCCAGGTGCCCCAGGAATACAAAAGTTCTTAATAAAGTATTAGCAAAATATTCCCATTGAATATGAATTCAACAATACATTAAAAGGATTATACACCAAGACCAAATGGGATTTATCCCTGGGACATCAGGGTGGTTCAACATACAGAAATCAACACATTAACAAAAAAAAAAAAAAAACATATGAAAATCTCAAAAAATGCAAAAAAAAAAAAAAAAAAAGCATTTGACAAAATACAACAGACTTTTGTGATTAAAAAAAAAAAAAAAACCTCCACAAGGACCATACCTCAACATAATATAGGCCACAAACAATTAAGCTCACAACTAACATCATACTTAAAAGTGAAAATGGAAAGCTTCTGCTCTAGTATCAGGAATAAGACAAGGCTGCACACTCTCATCATTCCTACTCAACATAGTGGTGGAAGTCCTAGTTAGCAAAATTAGGCAAGACAAAAAAATAAAAGGCATCCAAATCAGAAATTAAGAAGCAAAAGTTGTCATTATTTGCAGATGATATAGAAAAAGCCCTAGAGACTCAACCAAAATTCTCTTAAAACTAAAACAAATTCAGTAAAGTTGCAGGATATAAAATCAACATACAGAAGTCAGTTGTGTTTCTATACACTAACAAGGAAACATCTGAAAAGAAAGACAACAATCCCATTCACAATAGCACCAAAAACAATAAAATACTTAGGAATACCATTAACCGAAGAAGTGAAAGATCTGTACATTGAAAACTACAAAACTTTAAAGAGAGAAATTGAAGAATACACAAACAAATGGAAAGATATCCCATGTTCATGGATTGGAAGATTAATATTGATAAAATGTCTATACTACCCAAAGCCATCTACACATTCAACACAACAATCCCTATCAAAATTCCAATGGCATTCTTCACAGAAATAGAAAAAAAAAAAAAAAAAAAAACTCTAAAATTTGTATGGAACCCCAGAAGACCCCAAATAGCCAAAACAATCATAAGAACAAAGCCAGAGGCATCACACTTCCTGATTTCAAACTATACTACAAAGCTTTAGTAATTAAAACAATATAGTACTAACATAAATACACACATGGAAACCAATGGAACAGAACAGAGAATGCAGAAATAAACCCTTGTATTTATGGTCAACTAATATTTGACAAGAGAGCCAAGAATACTCGATGGGGAAAGAATAGTCTCTTCAACAAACAGTGTTGAGAAAACTGGATAACTATAAGCAGAAAAATAAAATTGGACCCCTATCTTACACCAGTCACAAAAATGAACTTGAACTGAATTTAAAAGACTTAAATGTAAGACTTGATATCATAAAACTCCTAGAAGAAAAACATGGAAAGAAACTCCTTGACATTGGTCTTGGCAATGACATTATGGATATGACATCAAAAGCACAAGCAACAAAAGCAAAAATCAAGTGAGTCTACATCAAAATAAAAAGCTTCTGCACAGCAAAAGAAACAATCAAAAAATGAAAAGGCAACCTTCTGAATGGGAAAAAATATTTGCAAAACATGTATCGGATAAGGGGGTTAATATCTAAAATATATAAAGAACTCCTACAACTCAACAACAACAACAAAATCCAATTAAAAAATGGGCAGAGGAACCAAACAGATATCTTTCCAAAGGAGACATCCGAAATGGCCCACAGGTACAACATTACTAATTATCAAGAAAACTCAAATCAGAACCACTATGAGACATCATCTCACACCTGTTGGAATGGCTATAATCAAGAAGACAAGAAGAAAGTGTTGGCAAGAATGTGGAAAAAAGAGAACACTTGTTCACTGTTAGTGGGAATGTAAATTGATTCAGCCACTATGGAAAACAGTATGGAGGTTCATCAAAAAATTAACAATAGGGGCGCCTGGGTGGCTCAGTCATTAAGCATCTGCCTTTGGCTCAGGTCATGATTCCAGGGTCCTGGGATCAAGCCCCGCATCAGGCTCCCTGCTCAGCAGGAAGCCTGCTTCTCCCTCTCCTTCTCCCACTCCCCCTCTCTGTCAAATAAATAAATAAATGATCTTAAAAAAAAAATTAAAATAGAACTATCAAATGATCCATCAATTCCACTGCTGGGTTTATATCCAAAGGAAATGAAAACATGATATGGAAGAGATACATGCACTCCCATGCTCACTGCACATTATGCACAATAGCCAAAATATGAAAACAATGTAAATGTCTATCAACAGATAGATGAATAAAGAGGTGAAACATAACATACAGTGTCTATCAACAGATGAATGAAGATACATATATATGTATATGTAATGGAATATTATTCAGTCATGGAAAAGAAATGCTGCCATCTTCAAAAACATGGATGGACCTTAAGGGCATTATGCTAAGTGAGATAAGTCAGAGAATGACAAATACTATAGGATCTCTCTTATATGTAGAATCTAAAAAAATCAAAATTGTAACAACAGAGAATTAAGTACCAGGGGCTCAGGAGAATTGGGAAGATGTTTAAGGGTACAAAGTTGCAATTAGTAGATAAGTAAGTCCTGGAAATCTAATACACAGCATAGAGATAATATATAACAAGACTATATTATAACTTTCAAAGGGCTAGGAGACTAGATCTTAACTGTTCCCACCAGAAAAAAAAAAATGATAATTACATGACATGATGGAGGTGTTAGCTAATGCTACCATGGTAATCAAATTGCCATAAATACACATATATATATTCAATCAATACAAATATACACCTTAACTTACATAATGTTATATGTCAACTGTATCTAAATAAAGTTATTGTCAGCTTTAAGCTGTAAACTAGAAATATACTTCTGAATTAATGACTTTCAGAAAAAAAAACTAAGGTATTTTATCACACATATATACACAAAATTTTCAACTTCTGATAAATCAAAATGCCATTATTTCTTTTTCTCGGTATTTACTTTGGAACTTCCATGGTAACAACCCTATGACTCCTGAAACGTTGCATTTCAAGAAGATAATGGTAACCTTAATGTAAAACACCTGAAAGTGGTTACATCTGTGAAAAGGGCTGTACTGTTGTAGACCTTAGAAAGGAATCATCATCTAATGTTTTTATAATGGGAATCATAAAATTATCTGTAACTCAGTGGAAAAAACCCTGAAGGAATAAATTAACCACTTTTCACAGTTCTTTAAATGCTTTTAGAAAACTTCAAGAGATCAACAAGTTAAACACATGATCATAGCTATTGACCAAAGGGAAATTTATTTTCTATGATGCAACACTCTGGCCACAATACCACTTCACAATCAAGGAGACTGAAAGCCAGAAAGCCCTAAACTCGGATCCTGACCTAGACTAACTTACAGGTCAGGGTCTCTCAGGCCTCAGTTTTCTCACTGTGAAATTAATGGAATTATTCATTCAATGTTGGTTGAATGCCTACTATGTGCCAAACACTGTGTTAGCAATAAAAGTTTATTTGTTATTTGTTTTGAGCAAATAAAAACATGGCCCTTGCCCTAGCAAAGCTTCTAATTTTGTGAAGAGACAAAGAAATGCAACATAGTAACTGCTATGAACAAACTGTTGTGTTTGAGCAAACTGAGAAAGGCTGCAGAGAGAAAAAATACAGTTGAGCTGAGACTGGAACAATGAATATGAGTTGCTCAGATGGGGATCATGGGAATCCTCTGAAGAAAGAATAGACTGAGCAAAAACAGAAAGGAAAGAAGAGTAAGAGACAGGTTTAATGTAGATGATGCATAGGCTGCACATCAGGGAGAGAAACTTAGAGCCTGATAGGCCACACTAGGAAATCTAACCTTTAACTTTTAAGGTTCATTCTACACTATGACTCTGGAAACTGGCTGTAGGCCCGACCAGATGAATCCAATTTGTCCACCATTTCATCTAAAGTTGTTAGAATCTTTTAAAGCAAAAAGTTTTAAAGCAAAAAAGCCATCCAAGTTTTGATGCTGACAGAAAATCTAAAAGACCTCACATAACTGATAAATTTTAGGACTAGCAGATTTCTATTGTTATGATTTATAGCAGTAAAACATTCTAAAAGATACATGACAAATGATTTACTTCTATTCTGTATCAAAAATGAACTCTGTAAACCTATCGGTGTGACAATTGTAAACAAGTATTAAATTTGCACACCCCACAAAATATTTTTTCATTCTTCATTTAAATAAAGCTTCATTCTCTTCACTCTGAGTATCAAAATTAACTATAAAAGTACCTGAAGAGAATATAAAATCCCATTTACCTGTGTTCTGCAGGTACAGGGGGCGGCCAAACAGCAGGATCTCTAAATGGTTCATCTTGACAAGACACAGGGAAATCTGGGGGCTTGTCAATTTTAAAACTTTCCAAAGTGCTGACAATACTTTTAACTTGTTCATATTCTTCCAATAATTCCTGCCGAACCTTAAAAGAAAATAACCTTTATGCTGGAAACTGTTTAAAGTTTATATGAATGGCAAGTAATAAACCGCTATAGAACGCAAGTTTTCTCGGGGCACCTGGGTGGTGCCATTGGTTGAGTGTCCCACTCCTGGCTCCACTCAGGTCCTGATCTCAGGGTCATGAGCCTGAGCCCCATGTCAGGCTCTGTGTTCAGTGGGGAGTCAGCTTGAGATTCTCATTCCCTCTGCCCCTCCCACTTGTGCTCGCTCTCTCTCTAGAATAAATAAGTCTTTAAAAGAAAAAAAAAAGAACACACGTTTTCTCAATGTCACTCCAAGTATGCAAAATGAATCATTAAAACATTAAAAAAACAAAGAACTATTTAAAGTAATATAGATAGGAGGGCAGGAACTGGATTGAAAAAATACATTACATACTTTGTTGTAAGGGAAAGTAGTTATGTATTTTTCCAAATGGAACTCTTATTTCTACTAATGAATGGGATGACCATTAATATAATTTGAAACAAGGAACTAAGTCAGGAACAAGTTAACCATTCCCAGAAATCTAAAATGTTATGCTAAATCCTTTTAATATATTTGTAAATAGCTTTCAGAAAATTATCAGCCAAAATTTTCACCAGCATTTCCTACTCCTAGTATCACTAAGTATGAAATGCCTGTCATGAGCATCTGAAAATCTGAAGTGCTAGAATACTAAGCATTACCCATTTCCAATTTTTATTTAAATTCTCCTTCATCTAAAATCTGAATTCTTCTGGACTCGTTTAAATTCTTTCAAGTGTTGGATAGAGTTCATTATGAGTTCAAAGGCAAGATTTTTCCCATATTTAAGAAACTTCACTGAATACCTACTATGTGGAAATCCTTGTGTTTTCAAACTTAGAGACCAAACTAATTTTCAAAGGCAAACAGATAATAGATTGAAAATTACATTTATAAATTCACTTTAACAATTCTAATTTGTTTTTACCAGAAAGCATGCTTTACTATAAAGCAGAGAAAAGAAAAATCTAGGTAAAATTTAACTGCTAATATATGCAATTATATACTTGGAGAAATGAAATTACAGAACCTAATGGAAATAATCATAGTAGAAATATCTGAATAGAAATGGTCACTATTTAACACAATTAAATTGTCAAAAATATTTCCAAGCTAATAAACCACTCTTGCCTATGGCTAGTATGCAGGATAGAAAAAACACAACTAAAACTTCAACTTGGGTTAAAGCAAGTATATTGTTCTCACTCAACATAATTTGGTAATGCTTAAGTTGGAAAATAAGCCAAATCTATCCTGAAAACTTAGTGAAACATCAATTTCTGACATGGAAAAATTAAAAGAAACACTTGAAAGGCATTAGTACATTAAATGGAAACTTCAAAGAAATGCTTGACTTTGTACTTTTAATCTTAAAAGGATTTTAAGTTTTAAGAGTAAGTGGGGAAATTCTAATTCAAGTTTTTATTAACTGTACTATTATATAATCAAGTTGTACAATCAAGAGACACAGCAAATATATTAGTTTTATTAGATTATTGACTCCTTTGTATTTGTAGGGAATCTTTCAAAAGAAGAGGAAACTTTCTTAAAGGAAAAGTTTTACGAAATGGTCAAAACTACATGTAAAAATGAAAGGGGAAAGGGCAAGTAGAAATACCTTATATCAAAAATTTGTGATCACACACAACTAGGTGACTGATCATGAAAATTTAAAAAATTCAAAGTAGATTCAATTGGAATTAAATATCTTCAAAATATGTCTCATGAAAGCTATGAAAAATACATAAAATATTAACTGGGCAAGACAAAATTATTCAGAGTACATTTTAAATATATTTAAATATTAAATATATTTGGACAAATAAGAACTATTTACAAAACCTCCAACTAATTTTCCAACTCTGGTCTCTCAAGTATAATAAACTACTGCCCTCACTCACTGAATACTTGAATCTGTCTTACCTGTTGCCATTTGCCTTTGACAGCCGGGTCTCTGACTGACTGGCAATGTCTCTGAATCTGCTGTATCACCCCCTGGTAATATACCATCGATGAGTCATAGTTTCCAAGAAGTGCATATTCTCTTCCTTTCTTTGCATTGTCACAAATCTCAGCCAAATTCATCTTCTTTCAGAGACCTACACAGAATACATAATGTCTTCTTATTAAGTTTTCGGCACCAACTTTAGAACATTTTTTCTTTTCTCTAAAATATCTGCTTAAAACTACTTTCAAAGTCAAAATGGTTCTCTTTTTCTTTGAGGTTATCTGAATGCATCTTATAATACTGAACAAAGTTTCTAATTTTGGAAGTACAAAGGACATCATAAAAGAACACCTAAAGAGATAACACAGAGAGAAATTACACAGGTCTGAACTATGGCTTATGTTAAAGGTACATAAATTGGACACTAGTTTTCCTTGCTCATTTATAAGTACCATAAGCTGTAATAACAATAAAGATGAACTTGACTGTATTCAATTTATTCTTGACAATGTAGAAATAAGTATATGAATATCACATATTTTTCCACTGAAAAAACTGCAGAAATTAGTTTTAAAACATTCTGGCCCCCAACACCAGAAGTCGTACTTAAGGAATACACTTTAAAGAAACAGCCTATAGCTGTCCGTGCATCATTTATACATATTTAATTGTCCCATACAACTTAAATCTAAACAAAACCCCATGAATTAAACTACCTGAGCCCTTTTTGCTCCTCAACTTGTAATCTTCTATTATTTTGTCATTCTATAGTTTTCTGTCTGTGCAAATAACTATCATTGATCTTTTCCCTTCTACAGATGCTAGGAAGAGTTATCTTCTGAACCTCTGGTTTCCACCAAAGCTGTCCAACCCAGTAATTCTGGTTTTTCTTCCTGGCTTCCCAAACTCATCCAAGAATCATCCAAGGCTTCTATGCAAAGATATTTTCCATCCAAATCTACAAAGAGTAGGAAGTTCAGAGATACAGTAGAATAACATCCAGGAAGAGTCCAAATTGCCCTACTCTATTTCCCAGAATAAACCAATGAATCCACTTAGTAGAGAAAATCAAAATATTTCTCCATGCCTAATCCAGTCAAGAAATGGGCAGAAGACATGAACAGACACTTCTCCAAAGAAGACATACAAATGGCCAACAGACTCATGAAAAAATGATCAACATCACCCAGCATCAGGGAAATACAAATCAAAACCACAATGAGATACCACCTCACACCAGTCAGAATGGCTAAAATTAACAAGTCAGGAAACAACAAATGTTAGCAAGGATGCAAAGACAGGGGAACCCTCTCACACTATTCGTGGGAATGCTAGCTGGTGCAGTCACTCTGAAAAACAGTATGGAGGTTCCTCAAAAAGTTGAAAATAGAGCTACCCTATGACCCAGCAATTGGACTACTAGATATATACCCCAAAGATACAAATGTAGTGATCCGAAGGGGCACCTACACCCCAGTGTTTATAGCAGCAATGTCCACAATAGCCAAACTATGGAAGGGGCCCAGAGTCCATCGACAGATGAATGGATAAAGATGATGTGGTATATATACACAATGGAATATTACTCAGCCATCAAAAAAAAATTGAAATCTTGCCATTTGCAATGACGTGGATGGAACTAGAGGGTATTATGCTAAGCAATGTAAGTCAATCAATTGTCTTATTGACTCATACGAGTTCACTCATATGTGGAATTTAAGAAACAAAACAGAGCATAGAGGAAGAGAGGGAAAAATAAAACAAGATGAAATCAGAAAGGAAGACAAACCATAGAGGCACATGATGTAATGAGCACTGGGTGTTATATACAACTGATGAATTACTGAACTCTACCTCTGAAACTATACACTATGTTAATTAACTGAATTGAATTTAAATTAAAAAAATATTTCTCCATGCCTTTCTGAGGGAATCAAATTTTGGTGTTGCTTGGTCCTTTCTCTCTACCTCTTCTCTATTCTTAAGGGGTTCAAAAACTCTTCCTCAAAATTAAGCACATCTAGTTCTAGGCATTTCAAGAACTCCAGTACATTCTTGAAAATAAAGCTGTTTTCCTTTATGTGTTTTGACATATTATCTGTCCCCTCGCCCAGCATAAGTTCCTTGAAGGCAGCATCTATTTTTTTTTTTGAGAATCACACCACAGCAAAGAGTACACTACTTTTGCACAGTTAGAAACTTCAGTGTTCAGTAGATCCACCCACATGGAAACCATGGAAAACCTCTTGTTCAAATCAGAACAGTAACACCAAGCAATAAATTCTTATTACAGTAAATGAGCTGTAATTAATAAATCCAGGAGAAACAAAGCTGTTTCATATATTATTTTCTTTTAAAGTCACTGTGACACAAAAGCATTAATTCTCCTAATATGTGCAGGTACACAACCATGCAGGATAAAAATGTCTTGATGTAAAGCAGGAGTCAGCAAACTCTTTTTTTTTTTTTTAAGATTTTATTTGACAGAGAGAGAGAGAGCACAAGCTGGGGGAGCAGCAGGCAGAGGGAGAGGGAGAAGCAGGCTTGGGGAGCCTGATGCAGGACTTGATCCCAGCACCCCGGGATCATCCTGATCCGAAGGCAGATGCTTAACTGACTGAGCCACGCAGGCACCCCAGCAAACTGTTTCTAGGAAGGGTCAGACAGTAAATATTTTAGGCTTTAAGGGCCAACAGGCAAAATTGAGGATATTATATAAATACTTAAATAATGAGACAAAAATTTCCCTAATTTTTATTGATAAAATTCAAAACATTATAGTAGTAACTGCTGAGTACAACTTTTTGTAAAACCCATCTCCTGGTAAGAATGAAGCTCTTTGGGGCGGTGGGGGGAGAATATTTCACTTAGTTGAGATTCAAAATTTGTGTTCCCTATCATCAAAATCAATTGCAGGGGTGCCTGGGTGGCTCAGTCAATTAAGCATCTGCCTTCGGCTCAGGTCATGATCCCAGGGCTCCCTGCTCAAGTGGGAAGTCTGCTTCTCCCTCTCCCTCTGACCATCGCCCCATTCGTGTGCTCTCACTCTATCTCATAAATAAAATCTTTTTAAAAAAATCAATTGCATTCATATGGTAATGCTGCTTTTTAATAAGATTTTATGTATTTCATGTTTGAAAATGTCTTTTTACCCAGAAAGGTGCCGTCACATACATATGATTTCAATTCGGCATGTTCATTGTTTGGAAGATATCTACAGACTTTATTCTTCTCTTAATATTTGTCTTTCAGCATGTCCTTACGTTGCAGATTAATCACTTCCAATTAAAGGTTAAGGTGCAAGTTAAATGGATTTTGTAATATGGTAATTTTCTTTGCATTTGCATCAAAGTCTCAGAAGGATGCTGAAATGGAGCTCAAAAACTGTATTTACTGCAAATCGAGTGACATCACTTCTTTACCTTCACTTCTGAAGGCATGGAAAGCTACATAAAACAGCTTAATATTACTTGTGATTTAAACAACACTAGTTGGCATCGAAATAACTTTTAGTTTTGCATATAACCACTGTTTTGCTTGTAATTTTAGGTTGAGTACATTAAGAAACATTATCAAGTCTGCAGCAAAAACTGATTTCCAAAGCCATTCAGTGTTCAATAACAGTGGTTGAGAGCAGTTCCTCTCGTTCAGAAAAACTTCAATTCAGCCCTAAGCTCAAAAAACTAAATTATAACTTTACCACTACTAAGCCGCTGAACTGCAGTGTGGTAGGGCAAGTCAGGATATTCAGCATCTATTTCTGACAAAAATTCATGGAGCTGACAAAGACTAAATACACAAGAGCAACATTCTTGAATCTTGAGACGCTACTAGTTCCATATTGCGTGGTATATTCAAATATTCTCTGCAAAATACCTGCTGATAAATAAAATAAAAAACTATAGATTTTTAACCACTTTACAATTTCAGTTTTGTAAATTTGTTCATCTAAGCTTTTTTCTGCTCTACATGTATTTTTGTCACCATCAGTTGTAATACATCTTAGCAGATTCCACCTCCGGTCATACACAATTAGTGTTTTCTGAACTTTTTGTAAATATTTTTGTTTGTAGTTATTCCATGAACAGTTTTTCAAACTAATTCTTCAAAAACTTCAAACTTAGAATTGACTTCTTGAATAACAACAATTGAACTGTACTGGTAACCTCTGTCAACCCACAAAAGCCAAGGAAAACCACCCAAAATTATTTGCTTTGTTTTTTAATTGATTATTAATGTTCTCAACTCTTCCAGCAACTGTTCTCGCCAAAAGGCTAATAGCTTTAAACAAGTTTATTCTCTCCAGACACATTTCTTTGGCTACTACAATCAAACACGATTTAGTTAAGGCACCATCAGTAAACAACCTCCTTACTTGGCTAACAAATGAGACAGAAACTTAACCTTGGTGCAGTCTGATTTTCATTGTTAATAATTTTGTGAAGAAATTCTGCTATGATAAGATATTCCTTTTTAAATGTTCTAATTCTTCTGACAATTATTTTCCTGTGAGTTGGGAATACTGTGATGAGTGATTAGTCTGGTAATATCAGTGTATACTGTATTTCTTTAGCACAGCTATGGTATCACTGCATAATAATCAGTGCTCTGTCATCTAATTTGATAATCCATTATCTAAGGTACTTTAGAAGTGTAATATGTCAAGTCGATTTTTCTCATCTTTTCTTGTTTCAACATGATGGGTATGTGCTGATGATAAAGTAAAATGTCACAGTACAGTGATATGCAAGTTACTTACAAAAGTGATTATAGTGCACCAAGCAGCAGTGCAAAACATTGA
Organism: Neomonachus schauinslandi; assembly: GCF_002201575.2. Taxonomy (NCBI): domain Eukaryota; kingdom Metazoa; phylum Chordata; class Mammalia; order Carnivora; family Phocidae; genus Neomonachus; species Neomonachus schauinslandi. The sequence continues at coordinate 71,020,374 of NC_058405.1, read as the reverse complement.
GAATGTCACAAAATCTCTGTCCTAACTACTCAAACTCACAAAAGTAGCCATAAATAATATGTAAACAAATGAGTGTGGCTGTGTTCCAATAAACCTTTATTTACGGACACTGATAACTGAGTTTCACTTAAGGTCCACATGTCACAAAATAGTATTCTTCTTTTGACTTTTTTAACCATTAAAAGAATGCAAAAACCATTCTCAGTTCATATGCCATTCAAAAAAAGTGGCTGGCTACATTTGGTCCCCAGATTGTTATTTGCTGACTCCTGCTTTCAGCTTCTATCTTAAGAATCTGGGAAGGGGCACCTAGGTGGCTCAGATGGTTGAGCATCTGCCTTCCACTCAGGTCATGATCTCCAGGTCCTGGAATTGGCCCACATCAGACTCCCTGCTCAGCGGGGAGCCTGCTTCTCCCTCTCCCTCTGCCTCTCCCCTCCCCTCTTGCTCGTGTTCTCCCTCTTGCTCTCTCTCTCTCTCAAATGAATAAATTAAATCTTTTTTTCAAAAATTTAAAAAAAAAAAGAATCTGGAAAAATACAAGCAAATTAAACCCAAAAGAAGTAGAACATAATAAATTTAAGAACAGAAATTAATAAAGTAGAAACAGAAGAACAGAAAATTTCAATGTAGCCAAGCTGGTTCTTTAGAAATATCATTAAAATGAATATACTTCTAGTAATTCTGACCAGGAAAGGGAAAGAGAAAACACAAATTAACAAAATCAGAAATAAAGGAGGGGTCAGCATTACAAACTAAGAGGGCTTAATGAAATGGGCAAATTCTATAAAGGTCACAAAATACCAAAGCTTACTCAAGAAGAAATAGAGTGATTAATCTGAATAGTCCTATATCAATCAACGATATACAACTTGTAATTTAAAATCTTTTCAAAAAACAAACAAACAAACCCTCCAGATCGAAAGGGCTTCACTAGTGAATTCTCCCAAAGCATTTAAGGAAAAAATAAAACCAATTCTAAACAAACTCTCAGAAAAAAAACAAAGAGGCAGAAAAAGGTCCAACTTACATTTTAAGGCCAGCATTATCCGGATACCAAAACCAGACATTATACAAAAGAAATTTACATACCAATATCACTCAGGAACATAGATAAAAAAATCTTTAAATGTTAGGTAGTCAAATGCAGTAATATATAAAAAGGATAATGCATTATGACCAAAGAGGGGTTTATACCAAAAATTCAAGGTGGTTTATTTTTTTTTTCAAGGTGGTTTATATTAAAAAAACAATCAAGAGAATTTTAAAAGACTAGAAATGAAATATATGATCATCTCAATAGATACATAAAAAGCTTTGACAAAAAGTCAACACCATTCATAAGAACTCTTACCAAACTAAGAAGAAAATTTCCTCAACCCAGTAAAGAGCATCTATGAAATACCTACAGCTAAAATCATATTTACTGTGAAAGAGTGAATGATCTCCCCCAATATCAAGAAAGAACAAGGCCAGTATATTTGCTCTCATCCTTCTATTGAACATTAGAACTAGAAGTTCTAACTACTGAAATAAAGAAAAAAAAAAAAAAGGCATACGGATTGGAAAAGAAGTTGCTTTTATTCATATACAACATGATTGTTAATGGAGAAAATCCTAGGGAATCTACAATAGCTACGAGAAATATTAAGTGAGTTTTGTAACTCAAAATTCATTTTGTAACTCAAAAGTTATTATGTTGTAGGACACAAAGTCAATATAAAATATCAATTGCAAAAAAAATCAACTGCATTTCTACATACTAATAATAAGTAACTGAACACAAAAATCAAAACAATGAAATCACCAAAAAATATTAAATACTCAGGGATAAATTTAACAAAATACATGCAAGATCTAAGTATTGAAAACTACCAAAAACTGCTAAGGGAAGTTAAAGATGATCTAAATTAATGGATATATATGTGTGTGTGCACACATTTATAAACTGACACATTCAATATGGATAAGATGTCAGTTCTCTTGAAAGTGATCTATAGAGTCAATACAATCCCAAATAAAACCCCAGTAGCCTTTCTTGTAGAAAATGACAAGCTAATTTCACAATTTATATGGACATACAAAGGGCACTGAATAGCCAAAACAGTTTAGCAAAAGAGTAAAGTAAGATAACTTACACTGATTGCCAAGATTTACTATAAAGTTGCAGCAATCAAGACAGTGTAGGATTGGCTTACAGACAGGCTCACAGACCAATGGAAGAAATTAGACAGTCCAGAAATAGATCCATACATATATGGCCAATTAATTTCTCACAAAGTTGTCAAAGCAAGTCAACAAAGACAATTTTTTTTTCCAAAAAAGGGTGCTGAAACAACCAGATATCCATATGCAAAAAGAACCTAAACCTCAACTCTTACCTCACATCATATACAAAAATCATCTCAAAATGAATTACTGACCAAAACGTAAGTTAAAACTATAAAACTTTCAGAAGACAACCCAAGGTATGGAGAAGGAGGGGGCACCAGTTCCCCAAGCCCCAGTTCCCATAAGGCAACACATAATGGGCCAGCTGACATCTGCATATACAGTAGGTTGCATTACAGGAGAGGAATCTGCAGTTTAGGGAACCCAATCTATCATACTGAACCTATCCCTTTGTTCCAAAGGAAGATACTATCGCTTTCTTCCAAGGCTGTAAGCAAGCCTAACCTTTGCTCTGAAGGAAAACACTCTATCTACTTTCCAAGGATCTTCAATTTGGTATCAACTTTCACCCTGGGGAGTCCCTTTGCCTCTTCTATGTTGATTTTTTTTTCTATGTCTTTCTCTTTCTTGGTTGCTCCCTTACTTTTATGGAACACATTTTCCATATATGGGAGGTAGAGTTTTTGAGACTATTTATTCTACCTTTACACTTTAGTGATAGTTTGATTGGCTACTGAATCCTAGTTTGCAAATAATTTTCCTTCAGAATTTTGAAGGCACTGCTCTATTGCCTTCTAGGTTTCAATTAAGTTGGGAAGACTGATATCATTCAAATTCCTGATCCTTTATATATCACCTGTTTTTTCCCCTTTCTGAAAGTTTGTGGGATCTTCTCTTTGACATAAGCTTTCAAAAATTATTGATGATGTATTTGAAATGGGTCTATTTGGGACTCTTTCAATCTAGAAATTAATGTCTTTAATTTTAGGAAAATGTCTGAATTATTTCATTGATGATTTCTTTTCATTTTTTCTGTTCTCTCTTTCTGGAGTACCTTTTATTCAGATGTTGGACTTCCTAGGTTGGTCCTATAATTTTCTTACCTTTTCTCTCTTATTTTCTATCTCTTTGTCCTCTGGCTCTACTTCCTTCAAGATTTTCTCAACTTTATATTCTAATCTTTCTCTAGAGTATTTTTTCCTTTTGTATTTTCTTATTGAAGTATATAACTTATATAAGAGTACACAAGTCTTAAATGTACAGCTCAATGAATTTTAACACTGGTGCATCCAGGTAACACCCATATCACAATACAGCATATTTCCAGCACTCCAGAAGGATCCTTCATTTCCCCTCCCAGATAGTACTTCTACTCAAGGACAATTACTATTCTGACTTCTGTTACCATTGATGAGTTTTGCCTGCTTTTTAAATTTTTTTAAAGATTTATTTATTTATTTGAGAGAGAGAGCATGTGCATGAGTGGGAGGGGCAGAGGGAGAGGGAGAATCTCAAGCAGACACCATGCTGAGTGCAGTACCCAACAGAAGGCTAGATCTCACAAAGCTGAAATCATGACCTGAGCTGAAACCAAGAGTCAGATGCTTAACCGACTATGTCATCCAGGTGCCCCTTACCTGCTTTTTTAAAATCAGTTTTATTGAGATATAACTTTTATACAATGGAATTCACTAATTTAAATCGTATGATTTGATTTCTTTTGAAAAATGTATACAGTTGCATATCCACCACCACCGTGGACACAGAGAACATTCCCATCACCGAGAAAATTCCTTCCTGCCACTTTGCAGTCAATCTCTACCCCCGTGATGCATTCTTGTGTTCACATATCATAGTTTTGTCTGTCCTAGAATGTGATATAAACAGAATCACTCAGTATGTATTCTGGTGTTTGGCTTCTTTCATTTAGAATAATGCCTCTGAGATTCAACCATGTTATTGCATGTATCAATAATTACATGCTTTTTATTGCTGAGCAGTATCTCATTATATGGATATACTAAAATCTGTTTATTTATTCACCAGTTCTCCATAGGCACTTTTCAAGAAAAAAAAGTACAGCATATATTCTTTTACCAAGCCTCATAGAATTTGCACTGAGGTTATATCTAAAACTTCAAGATACAAAAAAAAAAATACAATCTACCATGAGAGAGAGTCAAATGCTACAACATATAGCAGAATTAATGTTATTATCTAAAGCACCTGATAAAATATTATTTACTATAAAATAACTATATTTAAAAGCATAGAAAAGACATTAAAAATGAATGGACACATATGAAAAAGAATCAAAACAAACTTCTAGCATTAAAAAATAATCATTGATGGGGCGCCTGGGTAGCTCAGTTGTTGAGTGTCTGCCTTTGGCTCGGGTCATGATCCCAGGGTCCTGGGATCAATTCCCGCATCAGGCTCCCTGCTCAGTGGGATGCCTGCTTCTCTTTCTCCCACTCCCCCTGCTTGTGTTCCTGCTCTCGCTCTCTCTCTCTCCGTCAAATAAATAAATAAAATCTTTTAAAAAAATGTTTAAAAAAAATAATAAAATAAAAAATAAATAAAAAATAGTCATTGAAATTAAAAGCTCAATGGACTAATAGGGAAAGAGCAGATTAAACACAAGATGAAAAAAGAACCAAGAAACCAGAAGACAGAGCTGAAGAAATTGTCCAGAATGCAGCTTACAGAGAAAGAATAAGTAAGCAAAGATAAGAAATGCAGAGAATAGAAAGAGATGGTCCATGATAGGTCTATTATGAATTCCAGAAAGAAAAAAAAGAGAGTCAATATTCAGGCTATAATGGCTAAGAAATTTCCAAAATTTATGGAAGATAATAACTATTTCAAAATAGATAAAAATAAGTCCACACCTAGAGACAAAGTAGTAAAACTGAAGAATGTTAAAGGCAACAGAGAGAAATACTATAATATCTTCAAAGAAAAGAGCGCTAACTTTTCAAAAGCAACAATGGAAACCTGGAGTCAGTGAAATTATATCTTCTAAGTGCTAAAGGGGGTGTGGTGGGGTGCGGGTGGGTGTTGCAACCTAGAATGGTATACCAAACTAAACTATTCAAGTGTGAAGGCAATATAAAAATTTCAAGCAGAAAAACCTGAGTATAAATCCAGGCAAATGAATGAGAGGGAATCAGTAAGTTCTGTTTTGTTTTTCTTATCTGCTCATGGGAGAATATGGATGAAACTAGTATTTAATATATACTTCCTGGTGTGAATATAGGTATTTTTATACTCCTCTTATTTCCTCTGCCTTATTATATATTCTTTGAAGTAAAGAATTATATGGGCCTTACATATACATGGGTGTTTGCTAAATGGGGGGTAGGTATTTACTAAATAGTGTAGAGTGGATAATGAACGTTTGAGTGAATGGATATGATAATAACATTAATTGTTTAAAGACTACTTGATAAAATAATATGATGCAGACAGGGTTTTGAAAGGTTTTATGTAATATCTTTCAAATACCATGAAATTAAGGACAGTAGTATTTAATTATATAGGCAATGAATAAAATACATTATTTCATCTCTACTAGTTAGCTTTTAATTTTTTATTTTTGGATTAGCTATATAACTTTGAAGGAGCTGATGTATTTTGAAGGAATGTGAGGCAGTAGAATATAATGAGCCAACAGTGCAGGCTCTGAGTTTAGACACATCTGGGTGTAAATCCAGGCTCTGGGCAAGTTTAAATTCTTTAAAGCCTCAGCCTCCTCTTCTATTAAATGGGGGTAACCATTTTTATTTAATTTCCACAAATTTTTAGTTGTGACCTCAGGCAAATCATGTAATTTCTCTAGGCCTTAGTTCTGTATCTATACAATAGGGAAAATAATATTTATCATCATAAAGTCAAAAACTAAATGTTATAATATATTAACATCTTTCCTAGCAAATAATGAGCACTGATTCGATATAAGCTATTATTTTTACTCCACATTAATATAGAGGTTTAGAGTAGCTAATTTTTCCTCAAAAACAACAAGAAATCAACTGACCCAGTTTTCATTATAAATGCCTAGAAGTGGGGCACCTAGGCATTATAAACGCCTAGAAGTGGTTCAGTAGGTTAAGCATCTGCCTTTGGCTCAGGTCATGATCCCAGGATCCTGTGACAGACTGAGCCCCAAGTTGGGCTCCCTCCTCAGCGGGGAGGCTCTTCTCCCTCTCCCCCCTGCTCATGCTCTCACTCTCTCAAAGAAATAAATAAAGTCTTTATAAAAAAAACAATAAATTGGGTGCCTGGGTGGCTCAGTCGTTAAGCGTCTGCCTTCAGCTCAGGTCATGATCCCAGAGTCCTGGGATAGAGTCCCACATTGGGCTCCCTGCTCAGCAGGGAGTCTGCTTTTCCCTCTGACCCCCACCCCACTTATGCTCTCTCTCTCTCATATAAATAAATACAATCTTTAAAAAAAAATAATAAATAAATTCCTAGAAGCTATATCCTAACTTTAGTTACTGTTAACCATAATCTTGAAATATAGAGGGTTTTTTCTAAATTGCCTTTAATATAAATTAGAAGTTTCTAGGACTTTTAATTTTTTTTCAAAGATTTTACTTATTTGACAGAGAGAGAGAGAACACAAAGAGGGGGGAACGGCAGAGGGAAAGGGAGAAGCAGGATTCTTGGGGTCCTGGGATCATGACCCGAGCCGAAGGCAGATGCTCAATGGACCGAGCCACCCAGGCGCCCCAGAAGTTTCTAGGACTTTTAAAATGTCAGGTTACATCTAAAGAAAGCATGAACTGCTTTAAGCAATGTCTAATGCTTGATAATACTTCTCTTATTTTGAGTTTATCATGTATTCAAAAATGAATCCAGCATCTTCTTGCAATATTTACTGCTGAACTGATCCAGTAATGTTGCCCTACACAGAATGATCCAAGTAATATCTTCAAGGAGAGTTCTTTGCTCAAGGAGAGTTCTATGCTCAGAATGAGAAGAGCTCTGCTCAAGTTCATGCTCAGACCACGAAGAAAGAATATTGTTTCATTTGCTCCTATATAATTATGACTTGTCTCTTTCAGGACTCATATCTAAGCCTAACAAATCAAATAAAATCCTGATTCCAACCTATCTCTCCAGCTACATTACATCTACAACCACACCCTCTTCTCCTTTGAACTGCCATCCTCCCACAATACATACATACACACACACACACACACTCTCTCTCTCTCTCTCTTTCTCACAAAGAGCTTTCTCTCCCAACACAGTTGGATTTTTATCTCATACCAAGACTAAGGCATATGTTTGGGAAAATCAAAAACTAGCTTATACGGAGAACCCTAAACTGCTTATGATGTCACAAATAATTCTTTTGTATCCACAGTAGTGGTTTTAAAATAGGAAGGAAAACATTTTTTCAAACTAATTTTTTAGGTGAGTGATATCTAATTCAGTTATACTTACAATACACGTGAAGCTTAAGAAAAAAATTATTGCTTTAAGCTCTTTTCATTCTCACACTTCCATAATTATCTCAGAATGTTCCTTTTCCTTCTATGAGTTGCAAATTCCTGAAATATTTATTTTAAAAACACTGAAGCGGCCTCAACTACAGCAATGTGAACAAAATAATACAAGTTAGAACAGTGGTAGCAAAACAACAAATCAGATTTGATTTTAAGCATGTTGTACCACACTGAATTCTACCAATGTTCAGCCTCTACATATTTAAAAAAAAAAAAATTTATTGAAATCACCAAAGTCCAGTCTATTTCATGCAATGACTGCTCTAAGTCCAAGTAATTTAAAAAAATACATAACCACAACTGCTCAAATTACTGCATCTTAAAGTAGGTTTAATAGCAATAAATTAACTTACTATGTAAGTACTAGTCACCAAAACAGTTCACTTTGAAAGCCACAATACCTCCCATCTCTTTATGATGGGTTATATGCTCAAGGACTGTAGCTTGCCATGAATAATGGAGAATAGGACTTCATCACAAACTCAGACACAACAGGAAAATGTCTGTAGCAACAAAGCCTTTTCATCTGTTTCTAAGCTCACTTCTCAAATACTTAGGAAACAGAAAAATGACTGTCCCTACAAAATAAAAGAATCTAAAGAGATCATTCTAAGAGCTTAAATGTTTCTAAAAAGTTACCACTAAAACCATTTCTGCCCATGTACTCAATTCTTTTTAAAACATTGAAGCAGCAGGGCACCTGGGTGGCTCAGGTCATGATCCCAGGGTCCTGGGATCAAGCCCCGCATCGGGCTCCCTGCTCCACGGGAAGCCTGCTTCTCCCTCACCTACTGCCCCGGCTTGTGCTCGCTCCCTCTCTCTCTCTCTCACTCTCTCTCGCTGTCTCTGTCAAATAAATAAATAAAATATTTAGAAAAAAACAAAAAAAACATTGAAGCAGCAGAGAATGTTTATTATCTGCCACACTGTCTCAAGATAGCAGCTTAAACTATAAATTTTATCTTAAGTACTGAAGTAGCCTTTAACATAAAAACAATAGTAACATTCACTGAATATTTATTCCGCATCAGGAAATACGATAAAAAATGGCTGTCTAGTCATTATCTCATTTACTCCTCATCACACTACTAAATAAAAATGGTTACCCCCATTTAATAGAAGAGGAGGCTGAGGCTTTAAAGAATTTAAACTTGCCCAGAGCCTGGATTTACACCCAGATGTGTCTAAACTCAGAGCCTGCACTGTTGGCTCATTATACTCTACTGCCTCACATTTCTTCAAAATACATCAGCTCCTTCAAAGTTATATAGCTAATCCAAAAATAAAAAATTAAAAGCTAACTAGTAGAGATGAAATAATGTATTTTATTCATTGCCTATATAATTAAATACTACTGTCCTTAATTTCATGGTATTTGAAAGATATTACATAAAACCTTTCAAAACCCTGTCTGCATCATATTACTTTATCAAGTAGTCTTTAAACAATTAATGTTATTATCATATCCATTCACTCAAACGTTCATTATCCACTCTACACTATTTAGTAAATACCTACCCCCCATTTAGCAAACACCCATGTATATGTAAGGCCCATATAATTCTTTACTTCAAAGAATATATAATAAGGCAGAGGAAATAAGAGTATAAAAATACCTATATTCACACCAGGAAGTATATATTAAATACTAGTTTCATCCATATTCTCCCATGAGCAGATAAGAAAAACAAAACAGAACTTACTGATTCCCTCTCATTCATTTCCTCCTACCTCCTAATCACCAAGAAAAATGGAAGAAGGGAAAATCGTCAGAAAGGAAAGGATATTTAAGTATAAAGACACTGATGGGTACAGAGAATCCAAAAGAATGAAGGAACATGCTATTGAAATAAACGAAATAAATGAAGCTGAAGTTTATAAGTTATAGAAGCATTTACAAAAAGTATCTTCATACCAAAAAAATAATAGAAAGAATAAAAATTTCAAACTAAAGTTCACTTTTAAAAAATAATGAAATCTTGCCATTTGAAATGACATGAGAGTATTACGCTGAGTGAAGTAAGTTAAAGACAAATACCATGTGACTTCACTCATAGGTGGAATTTAAGAAACAAAAAACAAAAGGGCGCCTGGGTGGCTCAGTTGGTTAAGCGACTGCCTTCGGCTCAGGTCATGATCCCAGGGTCCTGGGATCGAGTCCCACATCGGGCTCCCGGCTCAGCAGGGAGGCTGCTTCTCCCTCTGACCCTCTCCTCTCTCATGCTGTTTCTCTCTCGCTCGCTCTCTAATAAATAAATAAATAAAATCTAAAAAAAAAAAAGAAACAAAAAACAAACAAGCAAAGGGGAAAAAGGGTGGGGGGGGGCAAACCAAGAAACAGACTCTTAACTATAGAGAACAAACTGATAGCCACCAGAGGGGATGTGGATGGGAGGATGGGGGAAATAGGTGATGGGGATGAAGAGTGCACTTGTTGTGATGAGCACCAGTTGTATGAAAGTGCTGAATCACTATATTGTACACCTGAAACTAATATCACACTGTATGTTAACTACCTGGAATTTATTTTTTTTTAAGATTTTTACTTATTTATTTAAGAGACAACAAGAGAGCATGAGTGGGGTGAGGGGTAGAGGGAGAAGCAGGCTCCTGCGGAGCAGGGAGCCAGATGGGGGGCTGGATCCCAGCATCCTGGGATCATGACCTGAGCCAAAGGCAGACACTTAAAAGACTCAGCCACCCAGGCACCCCCAACTAACTGGAATTTATATAAAAACTTAAAAAAATAAATAAACAAAACTCACTTTTTAATAGGCTGCTTAATAGGAGCTTTTAATCAACAATTACTAATGGATAATTACTAATTAAGAATTACAAAGTTGGAAAGGGACTTAAAAGGTCATTTATTCCATCTCCATACCTTCAGATAGGATCATAATCAAACCATCCACAGCAAAAGAAATATAAAGACATCTAGTGGACATTAAACAACTCACCTTGGAAAACACTCCTTTGGTTTCTTTTTAACTACTCTCACAATCTATGCCTTAAATTTATCTAGCTAATGCCTGTATATACCTAACTTTTACTAAGTATTCTAAGGCATTATTTCACTAGGCCTACCATATATGAGTTATCCAGGAGAAAAAGTGTTTGAAATAATGATGAGTACATTAAAATATACATATTTCCATTTACAAACGGATGCTCAAAATTAGTGACATCATAATATAAATCAATCCAGAAATGAGATATAGTCAGACAATTAAAGAATTTTAGGGCTACTGGGATCTCAAATCATGCAGCAGAATTCCAAATTTCTTTGAAGATGAAACCAAGGCAAAGATGTTAATTTATTAATAGTCTATAAAATAACATTTTACAGCATTTCAGGAAGCCTCCCTTAAAAGAATAACTGATGAATCCTTTTATAGAACAAATCATTATTCCGTAATGTACCTACTACCTTGATCTACCTGCTTAATATGATCAGGTAAAGTCACAGAACGTGGCCTCTCGTCAAACAGAACCGACAATCCCGGTATGCACTGTTGCTAAGGGGGACAAAGGGAAGAGAAAGGTCTTCAATCACTGGGCACTTAGGGTTTACCTCCATTAAAGTGTCTATTCTTCCCAAAAATCTTATAAAAAGTATTAGTATATTTTTTTAGTAAGGAGACAGGCTTGGAAACTTGTCCATGATCACAAAGAAAATAAGCTGTAGTTCCAGAATTGACAACAGATATATCTGACCCCTTCCACCATACCATACTCAGCAAATGATCTTGAAGAAATGTTCTCTATAAAAGAATACCACTGTGCATGTTGAGAAAATAAAGTATGAAGTATTAATCCAAAGGATCTGTAAGAGCTTTCTAATTTTACTGTGATATTTACACAAATAGATAATAATTATCAGTTAAGTGAATAAATCTAAAGTTGTTGAAGAATACTCAATCATAAGTTCTTGGCCTGGATCCTCTTCTCTTTAGTAAGACCTTAGGCTATTGGTTTCCTCAATATTTTAAGCTCTCCCATAGTAAATCAAAATTTAAGGGAAAAAAAAATATCACACAACCTTGTGTTTTGCTGTCATTGAAAATTACTGAATTCTAATCTCAGCTCAGTGAAACCATTCTTAACCTGTCCTAGCTTTCCACAGTGGCTATTCCAAATCTCCACCATTGTCCTTTCCTAAACCAATCTGCCTTCATCAATTGACCTTGATTCCTATCTACCTCTTAGAGAACCTAAGTTTGAACTCTCTAACCTTTTACCACCCAACCTATAAATATACATATCTATTCTCACTTCTTTTCTTTCTTTTTCAGTGCATCTCTCCTCCTGTCAACATTAGCACACTGCCTAGGATCACAGCGAGCACTTCGTTGATACTTACAAAATAGAAATAATTCTAGACTAATTCTTTACCCTGCTCATCCCATCCTTTTCCTACACTTTCAGAGACCTCTATCAGCTATCTCCTCTTCTCATCTCCTACATCTTCAAACATTTCCTCTTTATTGGCTCTTTCCCTAACAGTTTATCAATCTTTAAAAAAAAAAAAAATACCTACAAACCGTTTTTAGTTACTGCCTCATCTCTTTCTTTTCTTTTCTTAAAGAGAAGTGTGCCTGGAAATTTCATATTAAGGAAGTACTGTCAAGTAAAGAGAATAATATTACAGGGTTTTTTTTTTTTTTTTTTAAGAATCCTTAATTCTTTTTTAAAGTTTATTTATTTAAGTAATCTCTACACCCAAACGTGGGGCTTGAACTCACAACCCCGAGATCCAGAGTTGCTCACTCTATTGACTGAGCCAGCCAGGCACCCCAAGAACCCTTAATTTTAAAGATACATATTGAAATAATTACAGATAAAAAGATATGATATCTGAGTTTAGCTTTAAAATAATCCATTTGGAGGAAGGAGTAACAGATGAAACAAAATTGGTTATGTGTTCATTCTTCAAGGAAAGTGATGACTACATGGGGAGTTTATTATTCTATTTTCTTTTGTATATGTATTATCAAGGAAAATTTAAACTTGTTTTTCAAGTAGCCTATGCTCACATTCCTCTTCATTTTTGCAAAGTAGTTTAGAAATACTTTACAGCCACCAAATCCATTGGACATGTTTCAATCTTTACCTTACTTGCCCTCTCCAAGACACATGATACTCTGGACCATTCCAGCTTCTTACTTTCCTCTCCTTTGTCATTTGTTATGCATGCTCGCTCGGAGTCTTCTCTGCCTCCCAACCTCTCAGTCTCATTTGTGGGCACTTCCCCCACTTCCTTCCAAACATGGTCCCACTCCCCCACCCCAAAACACACACACACACACACACACACACACAATGCTATTCCTTCCCAAGAGTTCCATATTCAAACTTTTCCTTTTTCATTTCTAAACACTCCTCCAATGTAAGTTAATCCATTCTCCTATAATTTCAACTACTTATGCACATGCGAACCCATACCTCCAGCCCTGAACTCTCTCCTGAGCTCCAGATCCAAATGCATCCTTACCTGAATATCCCACAGGAACTTTGAATAAATGCTTAGAACTGAACTGACCTTTATCTTTCCCTCCAACAAAACCCTGCTCCTCATCCTCTCAAATCAATGGTTTCACTATCCTCACAGACATCCTAGCCAGAAAACTAGGAATCATTTGTCTTAGGGTTCCAAAACTTTCTAGCCCCCAACTTAAGTCATATCAATTTTATCCCTTAAATACTTCTACAATCCCTGTCTTTCCATAACCCCAACTGCTTTTCAGACTTTTCTTCATTTTTCTATTGTACTTTTTCCCCCTAAAACTGGTTTCCCTATACCACTCTATTCTCCCCTCTCCAAGGTCCTTCTCCACACTGCAGCTGGAGTTATCTTTCTAAAATACAAACCCAATAACACCACTACTCCATTTGAAATTCTTCAGTGGTTGCCCCCCCACCCCCCCAGAAAAAAACAAAACACTATAAACTCTTTATCACAGTACCGAGTACTTTAAGATCTGGCCTCTTCCCCCCACTACACTGCAAGTACTCTGGGATTCAGGCATCAGAATGACCTAGGGTTCTCCAAACACAGAACACTGGAATCTATCCTTTCTTCTGTTGTGCCATTTGCCTAAAATGACTTTCCTCATCTTCTCTCCTAGTGAAAGGTTACTCAACTTCCTTAACACAAGTCAAATGTCACATCATACTGGAAACTTTCCCCAATCTCCTTAGACAGAATCAGGATCTTTCTACCAATGGGTACAGAGAATGGCATCAGTGGTTGAGATCATGACTTAAATGAGTTAGACCCACCTGGGTTAAAATCCCAGGTTCAAACTTTATCAGCTGACTCTGAACAAGATCTCTCAGTGTGTTTCCTCATCTCTAAATAACAGTAGCTAGGATTTTTTATGAGGATTAAATAATGAGCTACATGCAAAATATCATACAGTGCCTCACTGAAATCAAGTATTCAATAAATGTTACTGTTATATTACCGTTTATTTCCTCTCTGGGCTCCTATGGCAACTTGCACTTACCTCTATCATACTATCATGATGACATGACTGTTTCCTCATGCAGAACAGACTATCTTCTATCATCTTTTTATTCCCACTACCAGGCATAATACCTATAATATCATAGGTTCTTAACAAATCTTAATAAACAAGTAAAATGCTTCCAACTCCTGTACTATATACCATAAGGCCTCAATTTTTTTTTCTAATGGTCTTTCTAAATTTACTTTCCATCTCCTTGTACAAAATTGGTACTTTAAGTAAAATTTACAAGTCAGCCTCATTTTAATTGAGAAAAAGGGCATTTTGTAGTGGCCTTGTGTTGTTTTCTTACTGAAAACACACACACGGGGTGCCTGGGTGGTACAGTCAGCTAAGCATCTGACTCTTGATTTCAGCTCAGGTTGTGATCTGAGGGTCGTGAGATAAAGCCAGGAGTCTGCTTAAGACTCTCTCTCCCTCTAGGGGCGCCTGGGTGGCTCAGTTGGTTGGGCGACTGCCTTCAGCTCAGGTCATGATCCTGGAGTCCCGGGATCGAGTCCCGCATCGGGCTTCCTGCTCAGTAGGGGGTCTGCTTCTCCCTCTGACCCTCCTCCCTCTCATGTGCTCTCTCTCTCATTCTGTCTCAAAAAAAAAACAAAAACAAAAACAAAAAAAACCCTCTCTCTCCCTCTAATAAAAAAAAATAATAATAATCAAACACACACAAAATAAGCCCACTGTTCTATCAACAATTTTTCTACATACCATATAAAATAACAAATTTCTAGGATGGTTATCTACTTGTTAAAAAAATTTTAAAGGGCAATCAAGGCAGGTTTTCTAAATCTGTGTTGGCTTCCTTACCACCAGGACCTGAGCCAACTCTAAGGACTAAGGTGTATTGCAGAGTATTTGTTTTTTAAGTAGAACATGGCATTTTTCATTTTGAAAACATGCTCCTGAGAAATTCTGAAGAACACTGAAATAACCAAAGAAAATAATTATTACTACCCACTGCTAAAAAAAAGACAAGCCTGTGCTTTAAAAATCACTAGTAAGTTAAAGTTAAACTAATCTTCAAAATAGAATCAAAATATATGTAGGCAGTATTCAAGCTAGTAAGTAGGGTGTGGGGGTACTCGTTCTGCAATCTTGACCCTCAATAAATGCAAAAGGCAAAACGGTTTTTAAAAAAAAGATACTACTATAAAATAGCATGGTCTCTACTTCTACACTTGACCTTTAAACATTAATGCCCTTTGAGTAATTATTAATGGGTTTAATATTAATATGCAAACACCTCTGAGCTACTTCAGAATAAACATGATTAAATACCTAAAATAAACGTATTAGGGAAAGGAGACAGGCCTGTTAAAAAAGTTTCTCGGGTCTCACATCAAATGTGTGCCATACATACGGTTCGGCACCGAGAGGCAGCAACCTGGGAGGGTCAGAGGCGCCGCAGGCCCGAGGCCCTGAAGCTGGGGCGGCTGCTCATCCCTGAGACTTTGCGGGGCGGTGGCCCAGCCCAGTCGGGGTGGGGCTGAGAACTGTTAGCCGGGGCGGGCCAAACGGCAGGGCGGGAAGCCCAAGTCTCACCTCCGCTTCCCTTTCCCAGCGCAGAGCCCAGTTCCGCGACCACCCAAGAGCCCCTGCACCACAAAGATTTTCTCTCGCCCAGTCCGCTCAAAGTTTATCAGTCTTTCCCATTGGTCAGGGCCGCCGGGCTTTGTAGTTCGCCGGTCCAAGCCACCCCGCCAAGGCCGCAAGCCTGTGGAGCCGCTAAACTACAATCCCCATAATGCCCCGCGATGCCCGCGCTCCCGCTGTTCTCTACCTCCCCTCACCGCGCCCCAGGACCCGCGCCGCCGCACTGCCGTGGCAGCGGGAGACCGGGTGGGGCTGTGAACCTGAACCCCCACCACCTGTTCTCCTGCTTGCGCCGTGTCCCTGTGATTCATTACCTACGTGGCGCCGATCGGCGGGCCGTTGGTGATGCGGTCCGGGTGGGGGTGGGGCACAGGCCGCCGCCGCCGCGGAGTCCGTTAGTTCCCGATGTGCGAGAAGAGGCGGTGGCGGCGGCGTACGGTTGCCATGGCAGCTGCAGGCCTAGCGGTGAGGGGAGCGCGGAGGCTCCGAGTCAACTCGGGGGAGGAGCCTGGGAACCCCACCCGGGTGAGGGGGAAGGGAGGCGCAAGGGTGCGTCTGGGAGAGGGAGACGGTGACATTGAGGAGGACGAGTGACTAATTGAACTCGGGTACTGTCCAGTGAGCCCTGCCGCGGCAGCGTCTAATCCCCTTGGCAGGACGCGTGTCCTGGGTCGTCGGCGGAGCGCGTTGGTGCCCGCTCTATTCTGGGAGGATGCGTGTGGCGTCAGAGGAAGGAGCGCCGAGCGGCTCAGCGCCCGGCTCTTTAAAGGTCGTCCGGTCCGGCCTCTCCCCCGCCGCCTCTGCGGGCGTCCTTGGCTGGCTCTGCCGGGTGGCGTGGTGGGAACCGGAACCACCCTTTCTGGGCTTTTCACCAGCAAAACCGAGTTTGCAATCTTTCACACTTTTCTGCCACTTTCTGAGGAGTGGGCTAGAAACGAATCCTTTAGTAAGGCGTAATGCGTATGGCCTTTAGGATTATTGAGATTTGAGAACTTGTAAGTGGCACTGATTTCGGCTCAATTTTTGATGTGTAATATTTCCGAGGTAATCTTTTATGGACTCTCCCAAGACCCGTCTCAGAGATGCGGTGCAGTAGAAACAGGTTAAGCGCATGGGCTTCTAAAACCCGCTTCTCGGTTCACGTCCTGCCCCTACATTTGGTAGCTGATAACCAGGGGCAATTTACTTTACGCTCTGATGCTGAACCTTTTAATCTGCAAAGTGGAGATAATGCCTAGCGCATAGTGCTTGTGAGAAATAAAGGCATTCATACTGATGAAGCACTGTAAAACAAAGACTGGCATTTAACAATAACTTGTAAATCTCACTTATTTAATCCTTCGTGATAAGAATCAGAAGAGTGGTACCCTGGAGGTGAGAGTGGGGTGTGACCGAAGAGGGAATTTTCGGTAGTGATGGAAAAGCTCTCTATCTTGCTTAGGGTTTGGGTTACAGAGGTATGTACATTTGTCAAAACTCATGGAATGGTACGTGTAAAATCTGTATGTTTCACTGTAGGTAAATGTACCTCAAAAAAAGAACATAAAAGTAAGATCAGTCTTGGCAATTTTCAAAAATACAATACAGTGTTGTTAACTATAGTGACCAGGCTGTACATTACATCCCCAGGACTTACTTATTTTATAACAGAAAATGTGTGCCCTTTGGCCCCCTTCATCACCCATTTAGCTCCACTACTCCCACCCACCCCCCACCTCTGGCAACCACCAATCTGTTCTCTGCATCTGTGAGATTGTAATTAGAGCTGTAGACTCTAATACAGACCACAGAGATGTTCTCTGTCCAATCTCCAGATTTTGCAGATAAGGAAAATGAGACCTAGAGAATTAAGTAAATGGAGAAAGTGGGGGGAAATTACCCTGTCGTTTTCTACCAATAAATGTCTCTTGAGAAATTATGATTGAAAATAGCAAGCTACTATGTGTATGTCATCCGGTTCTCAGTAGGGGTCACCTTGTCCACAGAAATTTTGTTGAAATTGACTCAAGTCCCTTTTCCACCTCCTGTGGAAAGGCCAATGTTCTCTCCAAGATTGTACATTCCCTTGGGGCGAGGGCGGGGGGACGGGTTACAATTTCAGGGTCATTTCTGGGTCTGAGTTCCTGCCTTCTCTGAACACATGGACTCTCTCCCATCTCACCTTCTGCAACTCTTTTCCCTCCTGCTGACACACAGTTTGGAAATCAAACCCTTTTCTTCGGTTGTTTGTATAGCAGGCTCCTCTGAAGGTTTGGAGCAACTGAGGGGTTTTAAATGAAGGATGCAATAACCTAAAGTTAGAACTCCCTGGTCTTGGAAGGCCTACAGTATCCCAATGGCATTGGTATCCACCAACCCCCGTTCTTTTTCAGCAGAAACTGCAACTCTGCACTAACCACCATCTCCCTGGTCCCATCTCTCCCTTCCTCTTTTCTCGCTTTATACAGTACTTTTAGTTACCTCTGTCTCCTAATCTCTACCTTCAGGACCACCTTCCATTCCTCAACTGGTTATCAAAGTATTTTCCAACACAAAGTACTTGCCCCAAGAGAACTCTGGTGCTGGCTATTAAAATCATATGTTAAAACTCAGTATATATCTGCATATTCTATTTGATTCAGCCCAAAGTATACTCAATAAATATTAAGCTTATGCACATGACCTGTCTAGGCTACCTGCATAGTGGGTTCAATTATGAAAACTATTCGGTATAAATGAGGAAGCAGTTGATAGTAGCTAGAACCTCATGTCGGAGAGAAAGAAAAACTAAAGTCTGTGAGCACAGCTTATATTGTGCAGAAGTAATGACAGCATTCAAGCAATAAAATCCAGAACAAAATCTGAGTTAATACTTAATAGCAATAATGACATCCTTATAGAAGCCAACACCTGGATTTGTCACCTCTAGCAATTTGATCACAACTCTGCATATATAATGAGCATATAAATAGAGTCTCCTTTACTCCTGGAGAAGATGATACGGATCTGCTCTCAGCTGAACACATGTTTTTGTAGTAGGGATGATAGGTTCACCCGATCCATCCATCCCTCATCTGATTTCCCTTGTGACTTGTACTTACAAGGCAGCTGGCCAGGGTTGTAGTGCAGTCTACAGTCATGAAGAAGTCTGCAAATGCAAGGCCCCAAATACATAACCCTCCTTGTTTTTTGAAGTCAGAATCCCAGAGAAGCAGCTCAGCAGGACAAGCCACTTAGGAGAATGACGACAGCAGTGATAGGCAACAGCTGCCTTCAAGTAAGCTGAAGGAGGATGGTCACACAAAGGAAGACCATGAGCAGGGCCTTAGAAAACCTAGCATGGCTATGGACAGTTGGGAAGGAATGAGGACCGATAATAGTTTATTGTTTCCACGGGAGACTTTGGATTAGTTCAAGTAATAAACACACTGTGCAAATCTGAAAGTAATAACAGATGAATCTACATAGACAATATGGTCATGAGCCATTGCCCTCATTAAAGAGACTTAGAACATCTAGGGGTGCCTGGGTGGCTCAGTCAGTTAAGCATCTGCCTTCAGCTCAGGTCAGGATCTCAGGGTCCTGGGATCGAGCCCCGCATCGGGCTCCCCGCTCAGCAAGGAGTCTGCCTCTCTCCGTCTTCCTCTGCCCCTCCCCCCTCTCGTGCGCATGCTCTTTCTCTCTCAAATAAAAATCTTAAAAAGAGAGAGAGAGACATCTGGTTCAAAGTCTGACATTTTTCCTCAGTTCTCAGTCTTGACCAGTATAGCATTTGACTTTGCTGGTCACCCTCCTTAGTGGTTCACAACCTTGGTTCTCCTCAAAGCCTACTTCATCGTGTTATTCACCACCTCTCCTACCTGCTCCTTATTTGTGGAAGTAGCTCCCTACATTCAATCAATACACCCTCTCCATGTATAGCGTTTCATCTCTCAGCTCTGGTTGACACTCAGATTTCCCTCACTAGTTCTGATCCCCAAGCTCCAATACTGCCCGGAAATGCCGTGCACTTCCTTATCTTGTTCTATATACTGTTTTCTTCACCTGGAATGCTATCTCCTTACCCTAAATTCCACCTCTTCTATAAAAACTAACTCAGGCCTCTACATGAAGCCTTTCCTGATCATTCCTGCTCACAATCATATCATCCTGCTCTGTACTCACAACACTTCCTGCCTGTATCACCCACTTAGACAACCAACCGTACCGCCTAGTGGTAGTTCGTGTGTTGTTTACTCATTGGCTTTTGTCTTTTCTCCTCACTGATTTCAAGCTCCTCTGATGTACATTTCTGGGTATTTCCAAATACATCTTTATAATACCTTTCAT
This sequence comes from Neomonachus schauinslandi, assembly GCF_002201575.2. Taxonomy (NCBI): domain Eukaryota; kingdom Metazoa; phylum Chordata; class Mammalia; order Carnivora; family Phocidae; genus Neomonachus; species Neomonachus schauinslandi. The sequence continues at coordinate 71,000,261 of NC_058405.1, read as the reverse complement.
GTAAGGACACAATATTTTTGATTGATGGCTCCTTAACTTTTCTCCTGAGTTATACCTCCTCTCTCATAGCTCTCCCCCTTCTAGTGCTATAAAGGACATTTACAGCCTCCTAATATAAGTATCCCTAAAGCCTTTGGAAAAGTGTGGGCCCCCATATATATTCAGTGGATGGGTAACCTTAGGAGGCAGTTCCTCTAGGTCACTTGTAGTATGGAAGGAGTTCAGGAGGTAAGTGGCACTGAATTCCAACGCTCAAAGTCATGGACTAGGTCCTAGAGCAAAGTTTAATAGGTCATGAAATCAATTTCATGCATCCTCTCCAGCTTTTTAATGTTTAAAATGGAGTAGGGTAAGGTAGAATCAAACAGAAGCAATAGGGACAAAATGCAGAGTGTATGCACATAGTTCCGGTCAAGTACTGGACAACAGTTGGTGGACTTTCAGCTTCAAACCTACCCTCTCTCCTGCTTTGTGCTGATGGAGCTGGAACTAGGCAACCCTCATTTCTCCTTTGTCTGCTGACTCCTGGGTACACTAGGGAAGAGCACAAGGCTGGAAGAAGAGGAAGCCCCTCGCTCACATGGTTGCCTCCTGTTAGATTACTGTCAGCATCACCCCAGCAATGGCCTAATAGCCTGGTGCCAGTAATTGCTGTCCCAGCTTCTAGTGGCACTTCCAGAACCACACTCATGGCACCTCTCCTCCCTCCACCCCAGACTTACCCGCATGGTCAGGTGTGCCTTTCTTTAGAGGTCTGGGTCCCATGTCTATGGTGCTGCTGCTCTAGGAGGCTGGGTTCTGAGAACACCATCCTCCTCTCTGCTCTCTGACCTCTGACCCCAGAGGCTGTCACTGCTTTGCAGTCATGACTGACATGTTACTCCAGCATTCTCTTTCAATTTTTACAACCCTCCAACATCTACTTAATTCCCTCTGTTCAATTCTCTCTGTTGAAATACTTCCTCTGCTTTCTTTTTTTTTTTTTTTTCCAGATTTTATTTATTTATTTGCCAGGAGAGCACAAGAAGGGGGAGCGGCAGGCAGAGGGAGAAGCAGGCTCCCCACTGAGCAGGGAGCCCGATGTGGGACTCAATCCCAGGACCCTGGGATCATGACCTGAGCCAAGGGCAGCTGCTTAACCGACTGAGCCACCCAGGCCTCCCTACTTCCTCTGGTTTCTTTTCTCCTGACCCTAACACATATGGATTGGGAAGTAAAATATATTTCCTGCTGTGAATGTTGGTCCAAAAGTTTTAAGAAACACTACCTTAGAGGAATGGGAGAGTTCTTCAATAGACAGATGCCCTAAGTGCCAAGGGGCCAGCCCCACCCTGTCCCTGTCCGGGGGGCTCTGCATCTCAGGTGTGCGAGGAGCAGAGATGCAGGTTTGTCACGGCAGCTGTCACCGTTGGAGCCCAGGCCTAGCTAGTGTGGCCGGTTAGAACCACAGCTAATGAGCCGACAGCTGTCTACCACAGGTTGGCTGGAGCCCCAAGCTTCATCTGGAATCTGACCTCTCTCGGCTATGTAGAAACTCAGCCTTTTAACTTGCTGCCCTTCCACCCTTTTAAGTGAGTGGGGGAAAACAAAAGTTAATGATGAGAAAAAGCTAGAGACCTGATAAAGTGGGACTTGGCGAGTCGAAGAAAAGGATGAAAAAGACAGATTTTCAGCGAGCATTTTGTCTATCTGATGCTGTCTTTTCTCACGGGTGATATGAGGAGGTGATAGGCAAGAGAAGGAAAGGAAGAACCTTATCCCATGATCCAGCCCAAATGAGTCTTTTGCTCTATTTTATTCATGAACTTATATACTTCTGCTTCAGTGCTCCCATTAGAAGGGAGACACTCTTTAAAGACCAGAGCTATTAGGCGGGCCTCATTTAATCACATATTCTTAATGAAAAGAACTGCTCTACATTTTGGGAATTCAAAATATTTCTTATGTATGCCAAAATAAACACAGAACCTCTTGGCAGTCGCCTGTGGGGATTCTCCTTGCTTAGGATTTTGTATTTCTTTATGCTAATTTAGAAATATGAACAGAAAACCCAGGACTCAAGGCTGTTAAGTGGATTTGTAACACTCTGGAGTGTTGTGGGTACGTAACTCAATGAATGAACGTATAGTCCTCTGTGATCGCTGGAGTAATAGTATTTTCATTGAGCACTGCAGTCAGTCATCGCGGATACTCTGCAAGCTGCTAATACATTAGCAACACGTCTTTCACCTAACTGTTTTAGGACCTTACATTTAGTAGAGGAATACATAACCAAATGTGAATTACTCAGGCAAATGTTGGCAAGTTACTTCGTTTGTGACGCGCAGAACATTTTCTAGCGAACTGGAAAGCATGTCATGTGATTTCGCCACTGAAACACGTTACAATGTAGGTGGCATGTCACAGAGGAAAAGCAGCTTGTGATCAGGTTTTCTATTTGTAGACGGCAGTGTTGTGCCAAGCAACCCCAACCACAAAACATTTTAAGTCTGAATGAAAAAAGGGAGCAGTACGGCTGAGATCCCATTTCCCCTTCCAAGAAGATACGAGCCACCTAGAGAGCTATATTCCTGGTCCTGGAATCCTTCTCTTGCCCTTTTTTTTTTTTTTTTTTTTTTTCCCTGTGTCCTGTTTTAGTTCAGCCTGTCGGGAATTGAAAGTGATGGGTTTGGGAGGTAATTCTATTTCCTCTCTCCCCTCTTGTTTTTCTGCTACACTTTAGGTCTTCTTTGTGATTTATGTGCATAAATGATGACTTACATGAATCATTTTAAATGGTTAACTATTCAAGCAAACTGTTCATCATCCAGTTCTCTGTGATATCCTCGCCTTATGTTCGCCAGGCTGCCTCACTCCTTTCTCAAATCCCACCTCAAATTACACGTTTCCAAAAAACCCTCACTGACAGCTACAATGAAGACTTCTAACAGCCCTTATTCATCCTCGCCTCTGTCCCTTTTCCCCAGCTCTCCGGTTACCTGTTCTCACTATCCCACAGTGAAATCACAATGAAATAAAGGACAGCAATCATGTGAGTTTTGTGCTCTTTCTTTCTTCTTGCTCTGTGCCTGGATTTATGCCTTTGTGACAAATAAGCGTGTTGTTGTTTTCTTAAACATTACGACATACATGAGAATTAGAGTTGTCCAGTCACACCTCAGAGATGCTGTGGGTTGGTTCTAGAACACCACAATAAAACAAATATCACAGTAAAGCAAATCAAATGAATTTTTTGGTTCCCCAGTGCATATAAAAGTTATGTGTACACTATCCTGTAATCTTTTAATTGTGCAATAGCATTATGTCTAAAAAACAATGTACCGGGGCACCTGGCTGGCTCAGTTGGCAGAGTGTGCGACTCTCAATCTCAGGGTTGTGAGTTCGAGCCCCACGTTGTGTTGTAAAGATTACTTTAAAAAAAAGTAAAATTTTTAAAAATAAAAATAAATTTAAAAAATAAAAACAATGTACATACCTTAATACAAAAGTCCTTTATTGCTGAAAGATGAGTTTTCAGCTGGTGGAGGATCTTGCCTCACTGTTGATGGCTGCTGATTGATCAGGGTGGTGGTTGCTGAAGGTTGGGGTGGCTGTGGCAGTTTCTCAAAATAAAACAACAATGAGGTTTACCCATGTTTATACCTGTAGAATTAGTTCATTCATTTTAACTGCTGCAACCATATCATATAGTTCATCCATTTCCCATTGACGGACATTCATTTCTTTCCAACCTTCATGTCTTGGTACATCTGGGCTGCTGTAACAAAAATACCATAGGCTGGATGGCTTATAAACAGAAATTTATTTCTGACATTTCTGGAGCCTGGACCGTTCAAGATCAAGTCACCGGCAGATTCAATGTCTGGTAAGAGCCAGCTTGCTAGTTCATTGACAGTGGTCTTCTTGCTGGGTCCTCACGTGGCAGAAGGGGAGAGGGAGCTCTCTGAGGTCTTTTATAAGGACACTAATCCCACTCATGAATGCTCCACCCTCCCAAAGATCCTAATCCACCTCCCAAAGATCCCACCTCCAAATAGCATCACACAAGGTGGGGGGGGGGAGGAGGAGGGTTCGAACATATGAATTTGGAGAGGACACAAGCATTCAGTCTGCAGCATTTTACCCTTGGCCCCCCAGAATCCATATCCTTCTCACATGTCATCAACTCTAATGTCCAAAATCTCATCTAAATATCATCTAAATCAGTTATGGGTGACACTCAATATTCATCCTGAGGCAAATTCCCCTCCAGCTGTGAGCCCATGAAACCAAAAATGCCATGTGCTTCCAAAACAAAAATGGTGGGACAGGCACAGGACTAACTTTCCCACTCCAAAAGGGAGAAACAGGAAGGAAGAAAGGAATGAGGTTCAGAGTTAAGTCCAAAACCCAAGGAGGCAAATTCTATTAGACCTTAAGACTGGAGAATAATTATTCCTCTTTGACTTGATGCTCTGCCCTCCAGGTACACTGGGGTAGGGATCCCACCTTCCAGACACACTGGGCTGGTGGTTCTGCTCTCCCAGCTTTGTTGGGCAGAAATTGGGCCCCAAGGCTCCCAACAGCCCTGCCCCCATGGCTTTGAGTGGTTTCACCTGCCATGGCTCCCGTGGGCACCACTCTTATGGCCCCAAGGTCCCATCCTTTGACATTTAAGTGAAGGCAGCCATGTCCCCAGGGATTGTACACTCGGTAGGCAGTGAGATACCACCAGAGTTTGCTACCTGCACTCTCTCAGGGGTAACCACTGCAACCCACATTGCACCTGGGCCCACTGGCTCCTCACATGGGGCAGCCTAGGAGCGTGGTGGGGTGTGTGGTTGTGGTTGCGTGGTGCGAGGGGAGGCAGTACCCAGCAGCTCACATTGAGTTCCTGCAAGTGCCAGCAACCCCTCTTTTGAAATTGCTGTTCCCTGCCCTCCTGCTCTGGGTCTATGTGGGAATGGTAGGCCTGATGATCTTTGAGTCACTCTGAGAGGAATCCTCGGTCATTCCTCCATTGTCTTGGAGAATAGCACCTGGCTTCTGCTAATGCAGCTGATCCATACTCATCTCCTCATCAAATGGTCACTTAGCCACACCCTTAGTGTTCTCTCCCAAACAGCCTTTGTCCTTCCTTTCAACAGGGACAGACTGAGAGTTTTCCAAATATTTAAGGTCTGGTTCCTTTTTGATCAACATTTCCATCTTTAAGTCATTTCTCTCTTCTTAAATTTTACCGTAAGGAGTCAGGAAGAACCAGGCTGCTCCTGCAACACTTTGCTTAGAAAGTGCTTCAGCTAAATATCCAATTTCATTGCTAGTGTGAAAGGATTTCAATCTCAAATGGAACCAGAGGATATGAAATAGAGAATCTCAAGAATGCGCCCTTGGCAGTGCCTGGGTGGCTCAGTCGGTTAAGCATCTGCCTTCGGCTCAGGTCATGGTCCCAGGATCCTGGAATCAAGCCCCACCTCCCTCCTCAGGCACCCTGCTTCAGTGGGGAGTCAGCTTCTCCCTCTGCCCCTCCCCCTGCTCATTCTCTCTCTCTCAAATAAATAAAACCTTTAAAAAAAAAAATGCGCCCTCAGCAGAATAGAACTTAAGAACCAAGAGACTGATTTCCATTAAATGCCTGATTTACCCAAGACCAAGACTTATTGCCTGACCAATGAACATCCAAAAAAAAAAAAAGAATCTCTCCCCATCCTTAAGCCAATGAATTCACTGCTTGGAATCTGGCTCAAACTCCCCCTCATTGCATTCCTTGCCCATAAATATTCGACCCAGACATTGAATGGACCGGCCTGTAGCCTGCATTTCCCAAGTTATATTCCTCTGCTATTCCCGAATAAACTCAATTTTCGGTAATTTGAGCTTGCCTCAGTTTACCACTTCATGTAGGTTGACACTTGCTAGTTCTTTTTTTTTTTTTTTAAAGATTTTATTTATTTATTTGACAGAGAAAGACACAGCGAGAGAGGGAACACAAACGGGGAGTGGGAGAGGGACTCCCCACTCGGCAGACTCCCTGCCGAGCAGGGAGCCCGATGCGGGACTCGATCCCGGGACTCCAGGATCATGACCTGAGCCGAAGGCAGTCGCTTAACCAACTGAGCCACCCAGGCGCCCGACACTTGCTAGTTCTAACTTCCACAAAACACTAGAACATTAACATAATTCAGTTGTTTGCCACTTCATAAAGGATGGCCATTCCTCCATTCTCCAATAAAATCTTCCTCATTTCCATTGAAGACCTCATCAGAACGGCCTTTACCATCCCTGTTCCACCACCATTCTGTTCAGGATTAGTTAAGAAGATTGAGGCTTTCCCTACAGCCCTCCTCTTTTTGAGCTCTCACCAGAATCACCCTTAATGGTCTGTTCACAGCAATGTCAGCCTTTTCTAGCATGCACCTCAAAACTTTTCCAACCTCTACCCATTACCCAGTTCCAGAGCCACTCCACATTTTTTTTTTATTTGACAGAGAAAGAGAGAGAGAGCGCACACAAGCAAGGAGAGCGGCAGGCAGAGTGAGAGGGAGAAGTAGGCTCCTCACTGAGCAAGGAGCCTGGGATCATGACCTGAATCAAAAGCAGATGCTTAACTGACTGAGCCACCCAGGCACCCCGCCACTCCACATTTTTTTAAAGACTTTTTTTATTTGAGAGAGAGAATGAGACAGAGGGAGAGGGAGCGAGAATCCGAAGCAAACTCCAAGCTGAGTGCAGAGCCCAAAGCGGGGCTCAATCTTACCACCCTGAGATCATGACCTGAGCCGAAACTAAAAGTCAGACGCTCAACCAGCTGAGCCACTCAGGGGCCCCGCCATTCCACATTTTTAAGTATTTGTTACAGCAGCACCACACTCCTGGTACTTCACTAATCTAAAGGTTGTACAGTGAATATTCTTGGATGTTACTTTGTACATATGTATAAAAGGTTTAGTAGGATTTATGCCAAGAAGGAGAATCATGGATAGCAAAGCATGTTCATCTTCAATTTTCCTAGATTTTACCAATTACTTCCTAAACTGGTTGTATCTATTTACATTCAAAACAGCAGAACAAGAGAATTTCTAAATCACCATATCTTGGAATTATCCAACATTTTAGTTTTTGCTGGTCTGACAAGTATGAAAGTATCAAGGTGTATTTGAGTTTAAGATGGGTGTCACTGTATGCGTATTGTCAAGTCAAGAAAATGAGGCAGAAGCCAAGGAAGCAGAGGAAGTCAATATGAATTAGGTAGTATATTAGTTATCTATTATAACAAATTACCACAACCTTATAGGCTCAAGACAACACACTTTTCTTATCTCAGTTTCTGTGGGTTAGGAATTCAGGCACAGTTCAGCTGGGTTCTCTACTTCAGGGTGTCTCTTGAAGCTGCAATCAAGGTGTTGGCTAGGGCTGGGGTCTCATCTGAGAGCTTGACTGGGAAGGACCCACTTCCAAGCTCACATGGTCATTGGCAGGATTCAGCTCTTCTCAGACAGTTGGACTGAGGACCTTTGTTCCTTGCTGGCTGTCAGCCAAAGGCTGCCTTCAGTTCTCTGCTATTGGAACCTCTTCACAAGACAGCTCATAATATGCCAACTCGCTTCATCAAAACTGGCAAAGGTGAGACTTTGATAGCAAGACTTGATAGTCAGAATCTTCAGTAATCTATTCATGGATAGTATCTAGTAATCTATTCATCTTGCATATTCTACTGGTTAGAAGCAAGTCACAGATCCCACCCATACTCAAAGGAGAAGGATTACCCAGAAGTGTGACTATTAGAAGATAGGGATTATTATGGGCCCTCTTAAAGTCCATCTGGCATAGGCTGGCATAAGAGTTGAGACTAGGGTCGCCTGGGTGGCTCAGTCGTTAAGCGTCTGCCTTCGGCTCAGGTCATGATCCCAGGGTCCTGGGATCGAGCCCCACATCAGGCTCCCTGCTCCGCAGGAAGCCTGCTTCTCCCTCTCCCACTCCCCCTGCTTGTGTTCCCTCTCTCGCTGTGTCTCTCTCTGTCAAAAATAAATAAAATCTTTAAAAAAAAGATAAGAGTTGAGACTATTGGTTAATCTATCATTACAAACCCAAATAATAGTGGGCTCAATTAGACTAGAGATTTATTTCTCTCTCATTTGGAAGTCTGGATAGGTAGTGCAGGGCTGGTACAGCCGTTCAAATTCACCAGGGACCCGTGCTCCTTCTATCTCATCGATCTGCTATTCACAACATGTGGATCCTACCTCATCCTGCAAGACAGATGCTCCAGCACTTGCCACCACATTGCACTCCAGCCACTGAACTCCATTCTACATACTGCAGTCAGCATAATTGTGCTAAGGTGAAAATCTACTCATGTCACTCCTCTGAGTAAATACCAATGGCACTTCCAGCCTACAGCAGAATTTCTCAAGCTTTTTTTTTTATCATAAAACCCTGTACTCAATACAGGCATACATATATATGTACATACCACTCATACACACACACGCACTCATAGATCTCACACACATGAAAGTTTCTGAAACAAAACTCACTCTTACTACTACTCTAATATTCCTTTTTGTTTTAAATTGAATTCATGAACTACTAATGAATGTCGGAAAACACTGGCCTACAGGCTATAGTTCAGAGTATATGGTGACCTGGTTGTTCTTGTTTTTTCTTCCTCTCTTCACTCCAACCTCTTCATGCTCCCAGGCCTTGGTGCCTATATACCTCCTCCTTCTGCCTATAACCACCCCCCCCCAACTGTCCTTCTCACCTTACCAGCTCCTCCTTGCTTTTCAAGAATCCGCTCAAACTTTCCCTCTGGAACCAATTCCCTGGCCCCAGTCCCTTTCCTTTAGCCCCATAGAATTCTGTGTCTCCCCCATCATAGCACTCCTGCTGATTCCAGTCATCTGCTCACATCTCTGCTTCTCTCCTAAATCAGTCCCCCTGAGAATGGGGACTCTGACTAAGGTTGTGTATCCTCAGCCCTTGCAGAGTGCCTGACATAAAGTCAAGACCTAATAAATGTTTCTTATATGAATAAATAAATGAATGAATGTCGTAGAAAAGAAGTTCCTGACAATATTTACTGAAAATCTATTGTATGTAGAGTGTTGTGCTAGAGAGAATCATGAAAAAAAAGCAGAAGTTGACAGTGATAAATTCTTAAAAAGGTATAAATGACCTATTTTCATAAATAAGGAGCGTCTTTATAATTACAACTAAGTACCATCAGGTGTCTCACTGACAGTGGACGGAATGATGTTAAATGGGATTGAAAAAACTCATTTCTCACATCCCTTCTCTTAACTGATTCCTTATTTCATCTCTGATGGGAGAAACCTCAGACATCCCTCAGATGTCTCTCTCCTAGCCTGGGTCTACTCTCCAAAGTGAGGCCCAGTGTAGAGCAAATGGACAGAGGTGTTCAAGTGATTTTTGATCAAGTACCCCACATGACTCATTCAGGGCCTTCCAAAACAGGCCCAGGGAGCCAAAATGAGGTAATATGACATGTTACAGACTTCAAGAGTCGTTAAGAACACATGCAGCAGCTGCTGCAGATGCCATCATGAGCCAGAAAATTCAGGAGTTCAGCAGGAAGGGAAGTGTGAATTCAAAATGGATTCAGTGGCTCACTCTCAGACACTTCTTTGATCCTGGGAAACCCAGTCTTCTCAGGTCAATGCTGCGGTCCTGATTGGTAAATTCAAGAGTAAACCAGGCCAAAAATATATGCAGACCATATTGGAAAGAATAAAATATTAACAAGGCAACAACTTACACTTTGGTGTTAATTTAAAATCCCAACTGCTAGAAAACAGCATTAGAAATAACCTGACCTCTCTCAAACTATTGCTTTCTCCCTCTAGTTCATAATAATAGCAAGAGCTTATCTTGATACTGAGTTTTATCATCTATAAGAAGCCTTATGTCATCTGATCCCAGAGCAGCCCTGTAAGGTAAGTATGAGTATTATCCCCATTTTATGGATGAGGATCCTGAAAAGTTAAGTGACTGCTTGTGTGTCACACAGTAACTAGAATTGTATGGGATTCTAATTTATAATACTACTGATTTATTGCAAGGGAACAGCAATCAGAAACCTGGATTCTAACCCAAGGCTGCTAACGACACAGCTGTGTCCTCTTGGGCCTGTCATTCAGCCCTTCTGAGCTACATTTTCTCACCTATAAAATATGCGCATAGTAATACCTTCCCTATCTGCTTCACAGGGTGCTCATGGGGACAGAACCCTGGGCTGTGTGTGAAAGTGCTCTGTAACCGGGATGGTAATACACAGATTCTGATCTTAGCAATCTCTTTCAGCAAAATAATGAGAATCATACTCGTTACCATCTTTTTACTTTGGCAGTGTCTTCCGCTGCAGTCCTTCAATAATTCTGCAGCATATTATTGCCTTTGTGACACCCGGTTGCTGCCATCTCTACAGCAGGCCGGGGTGGGAGGTGAGCATCACCTGCATAAAGTACTTTAAATACACAGGTGCCTAGACCCCACTGTGACCAATTAAAATTTTAGCGGGGGTGGGGGGAGATGGGGAAGGGCCCGGGCATCCGTAGTTTTTGATCTTCCCCAAGTGGTTCTAACGTGCAGCTAAGATTGGGAACCACCACTGTAGAGACTACAGGTTTGTTCCAGAACTGGCAGGTGCATAAGCACAGTATGTCTGAGGTCGCTTGGGAAAGAGGTCCAGGCGTTGGACCTTGAACCACGAAGATCCTAAAGTCCTTCTATCACATCCGTGGCCGACCTCCACACGGGCAGTATGTGTATGATGGAAAAGATGGTGAGCATGGAGGAGAAGCCGGAGCAGCACAGAGCCCTATTTCTCGTCGCTGTTTCTCTGCTAAGATCTGCTTCTCCGAAACTCCGCAGTAAGTTCCTACGTCATTGGGATTACAAAATTGAATACCTTTATAAAACAAAACAAAACAAAAAACTCAGAAGCACGAAATCTACAAGTGGCCAATCCTATAATTTTTCCCACTGATGATCAGGAAAGAATCTTCCATTTAATTCCAGTGGTGCCCTTGCAAATAGTGCTCCATTTGTTTCATTTTAGGGTTAACCAAATAAGCATAAATTACCTTCCCCAGTGTGATATATTTCATGTCTATTAAAAGTACTTGGTTTCCAGGTTTAGCTATTGGCTCAAATTTCTTAAAGAAGTCATTATTGGAAGAAAATATCCAGCAAAAATCCAGGGTGTAACTATAATTAGACCTTTGACTTTGCATCTTCATAGGAAACAAAGTACCACTTCCTCCACTATTCACCTCTGAACTCCTCATACCAGAAATGAGGAAACAAAATAAATAAAAGGATTTGATTTTTCGGGATCCCTCTTTAGATCTGGGCACCAGTAGAAAGGGACATTCCCTTACACTGGTCCCATTAGAAATTATCTCGGGATGAATTACGTTGTCTCATTTGATCAGCCCGCTCCCAAGACTGGAAACAATTTGGTGGGAGTAAACTCTTGTTACAAGACCTGGAGATTTAAATAATGAAGAGGTTTATCTTTCATCTGAGAAGAGTTTATAGTCCACAGCATAGCCTGGAGACAAATACCCAGCCTCTGGGACCCCACAAAGGCAGTAATTAGGCGGCATTTTATTGTGATGCAATGGGTGTGCAAAAGATGGAGCTGGGCTACTCTCAGGGGCTTCTGAACCAAATTGGCTTCCTGGAGAGCCAACAGAAGAAAGCTGGCAACCTAAAAATATTTAAAGAGCTTAGGAACCCCCAGGGAGAATTTCCAACTATTGAAGTGGAAAAGACTAAGCATTTGCTAAGTCCAAAAAAGGAGATTTTTAATGAAAAACTCAGCCAAATGCACAAACTTTGGGTAAGGATCTTAAAAAATAATGATTAAGGTCATACCTATCATAATCATACTGGAGACTTTCTATTTTCCTTATAATAACATAAGAAACAGCATCTAAAAATAGGCTCTGCAGATAATGAACTCTGTCTCTCCCGAGTTCGTTAGACTACAACACCTTCCTTATACAGAAGATAGGTTCCATCTCACCATCTGTCAGGCATAAAGCTTGACATGGTCTTCAAGATCTTTTTCTCTGGCCTTTAATTACAATTCTGCTACTTATTCCTCAACACGGCCTACATCTCACATGCTCCTTATATGAATGATACGTAGTCTGTGCTGTGGGTAAGTTCTTGGGCATCAGACCCAGCTGCCTGACCCAAGCTGTCTGACCTTGGCTCTGACTTCACCTCCTTGTGTCTTGCTTTCCTCGGCCGGATCATGGGGATAACCCTAGTACCAGCCAGACCCACGGTGCCTGACACACAGTAAGAACCCCAAAAATATTCGCTGTTATTATCACTGCCCATGGCATTTCCCTTCGTGCCTAGAAAAATATTTAGCATATTTTAAAAATAAAAAAGACATATGGTCTAAAAAAGGATTGTTTTTCAGATTGGTGGGTTTATTTATGTGAAAAGTATCAACAAGCCATCAAGTTACACACTTAGGGTATTGTTTTTTATTATATTGCAATCCTACACCCAGGACGCTTTCTACCATGTGGTCCCTGACCTCAACTAGTTTATTATTATTATTTTGTTATTAAAAGTTGTTTTTTTTTAAGATTTTTTTTAAATTTTTATTTATTTGTCAGAGAGAGAGAGCACAAGCAGGGGGAGTGGCAGACAGAGGGAGAAGCAGGCTCCCCGCTGAGCAAGGAGCCTGATATGGGGCTCAATCCCACAACCCTGGGATCATGACCTGAGCTGAAGGCAGATGCTTAACCGACTGAGCTACCCAGGCAACCCTGAGCTCAACTAGTTTATACTGCATTTGAGAGAATATAGGCTCACGAAGCACTAATTACAAATCCAAAGCTTCATGATTATGTATAAAGTAAGTAGCTCGGACCACAAAAGCTACAGAACCTGAGGAAATCAGGTCTTCGCTGCGTCCATAAAGTTGATAGAGAACTGCACATAGACCATGAAATGAAGGTAAGGAAAATGAAGGAATGTTCCAGCAGGAAGGGGAGCTGGGAAGGTACTGGCAAGTAAACAGAACCTTTCATCGGGAACAGGTGATTTGTGTTTGAAATTAGATGAGCTAGATGACCAAAGCTCCTCCAGCAGGTCCAGGCGACGTGGTTGAGGGCTTCTAATGCCAGGCTGACACGTTTCACTTCGCCCTGAGAGTCCCTGAGGTTTGGTTGGTTGGTGAGTGGCACCAACACAGATACAAGAAAGAGCTTCATGTGGGGAGAGACCAGAAGAAAGGAGCAAAGTTGGATGGCTTTTAGTAATAATCTAGGTATGCGGTGATGAGGTCCTGGACCAAGGTGGGGACATTGGGAACAGGAAGTGACAGGCAGGAAAGGCATGACAAAGATTTGTCCCCGTCACTCCATTCTCATAGCCAAAATGCTCCCTAGACCAATCCTCTGTTGTCTGAGCACATCGGGCCCAATTCAGGAGCACCCGATTCATTCCTGAGGTACCGAAGGTGTCTGGTCTCTGGTGCTTCCTCCCTCCCCCTTTCTTAGGTGCTAGAGGACAGAGTCCCCACAGGCTTCCAGGAAGCTGTTTCGATGTCCTGGTGGACTGTCTCATCCTAATTCCCATTTGCTCCCTCTTGCCTTTCTATCTTGTGTCCAGTAGATTCCACGCAGTAAGATAAAATCATATTCGTTTCTCTCTCCCTCCAAAGGTCATAGAGTATTCCCAGTTGTGTAGGGCTTTTTCAACTATTTTTTATTTGCAGTAATAAAGATTTTTAAATTAATAAGTCATTAGTAAATTAGTACATAGTTTAAAAGGTTAGAATAGTATGCTTTTTAAATGAAGTTTACTATACCTAAATGATTCCTTGATAAAGTTGAAAAGAAAAAAAAAAACAGGCTTATTGAACATATAGAACAGTGACAATTACAGATTGAAGGTCAAGTAAAAAAAGCTTACCAGTTACTTTAGTCCCACAGCATTCGCTGTTGGTTTAGAAGGGTGTGTCATTTGTTATGTGTAGGATAAATTATCTCATATTATGGGATCATTTCTTACGTAAAATTAACAAAATGTAAAACCGGAACATCCAACTTCTTATTTCTGTGAGTATCAGGACATGAAATTGCAGTCATTTGCTTTTGCTTAACGCCTCATTGGAGGAGACACCGTTGTGCCCTGGATGGTAGTTGAAAGCGATGATTAGTCTCAATAATCGCTTGAAATGCCTTTCAACTCAGCAAGTAACGTGTGGATTAGTGTTTTCCATGTTGAATTTAATGATGGAGATAGTGACACATAGAGCAGCCCCACTCGGGGTGGTCTCCTGATGGGCAGCGTCAGCATCACCCGGAGGCTTGTGTTACAACTGACTAGAAGAACAGACGCTCAAGCCCCACCTAACACCTTCGAATCAGTGTGGGTGGGGTCCAGATCCAGCAATCATGTGTTATAGCAGGAAAGGAAAAGCTGTGTGTGTGTGTGTGTGTGTGTAAGCCATGGTCCACACAGCAGGTGGGAAGCAGAAACATAATGAAGAGCCATGTGTCTAAATATAAAATAAATGTAGTTGTTTCATAGGTATATTTTTATAGTTACATAAAAATATATAGAGACGTTATAGATATATGTTTTATAGTTATGTATCTCTCTACATATATGAGACATAATATTCTTCTAATTATTTTTAAATTTTAGAACTTACTGGGGCGCCTGGGTGGCTCAGTTGGTTAAGCGACTGCCTTCGGCTCAGGTCATGATCCTGGAGTCCCGGGATCGAGTCCCGCATCGGGCTCCCTGCTCGGCAGGGAGTCTGCTTCTCCCTCTGACCTTCCTCCCTCTCATGCTCTCTGTCTCTCATTGTCTCTCTCGCAAATAAATAAAATCTTTTAAAAAATAAATAAATAAATAAATTTTAGAACTTACTATTTCCAGTCAACATTCAACAACACTTACATACTTTAAGTACTATCTTCTGGCAATTTCCAGGAAGAGAAGGAAGAAGAGAAAGTGAGTGGGAAGACCTAATTATATACTTGTCCAAGCACTGAGAAACATATACCTCGCTCTCTTACTAACACTGCAATCACCGGGGGAGCGAGAGTATGCTTCAGATTAAAAATGGTTTAAACAGACTTTACCGTAAATTGGCATTCTTATCTGCATCTTAAAAAGCACACATCTTCCTGAAACGCTTTGCTCCTGGAATCTCATCACGGCACATGCTCTCACCTCCCACGCAGTGCAGGAGTCCTGCAGTCTCCGCTTTGGTATCTGTGGTTGTCAGGCATACTAGCTTACGTGCAGCCCATTTTCCACCAAACCCGCGGCCACCTCTCCCCGCGTGCGCTCTGTTAATGAGGGCTCTCCTGTCCCACGGGTGCCTTGCTCTGTCACAGTTCAGTGCCTTCGCTTGTGCCTTTCTTTTACCCGAAATTCCCACCTGCCACTTGTCTATCGGGCAAACCCTATCCCCATTGAGTCTCAGAGCAAATGTTTTGCGCTCTGGAAGCTCTTTCAGAAACCCCCAGGCAGATTAGGGGCTTTTTGCCCTGGACTACACACACACACACGCACGCACACGCACACGCACACACACATGCACCCGCACACGCAAAAATACACCCCTTTGTACACAAATCCATTATAGCCATTATATTTTCTCTCGTTGCATATGTTTATACTCAAATTCAACTCTCCATTGGACTACATCCCGTAAGGACGGGAATGATGTCTTCTTACCTTTGCATTCTCGGCAGCTGGCTTATGGCCCCGTAACAAAGTATTATTTAATGAATACATCATATGAATAATCAAATGAATGAATGAGTGCGTGAATGAATTATACCTAAACAAGATTCCACAGAAGCATAGAAATGGCAGCTATAACCAGTGACTAGCCACACTGAAGAGACTACATCCAAGCTGGGCATTGAAGGACAAATCTGATTTTACTAGGAAGGAAAAGAAGAGAAAAATTATGAACAGAAGAACGGCAGGAACAGGGTGCCTGGGTGGCTCAGTTGGTTAAGCGACTGCCTTCGGCTCAGGTCATGATCCTGGAGTCCCGGATCGAGTCCCGCATCAGGCTCCCTGCTCAGTGGGGAGTCTGCTTCTCCCTCTGACCCTCCCCCCTCTCATATGCTCTCTCTCTCTCTCTCTCTCTCTCATTCTCTCTCTCAAATCAATAAATAAAATCTTAAAAAAAATAAAAAATAAAAAAAGAATGGCAGGAACAAAGTCATAGGGGTGGGAAAATATAATGGCCTTCCCAGAGAGCAACTAATACCAGCGGTCCAGTAGCAGACAGACATTAAAGAGGAAGAAGCCGGGGCCGACGCTGGGACCAGGATAATGTGCTGAGGAGTTAGGTTAGGCCTTATTCGGGGACATAATGAAGAACCGTGAAGGAACTCTGAATAGGGGAGACATGGGACTAGATATGTGACTTGACTGGAGCTTGGTTGGGAGGAAATTGCTGTAGTCCAGGCAATTACAGTAATAGCCTGGTAAAGCACGGCAACAGTGGGACAAAGAAAACAAAGGAAATTTGAGAAGCATTTTGGAAATAGGATCAAGAGGACTTGGCAACCAGTTGAATGTGGGAAATGAGGAACCCATGCAGCTGAAGACTGACCTAAACTTTCTGACCTGGTGACTGAGGGAAGGCTCAGACATGGCCACCCAAGTGCTAGCTTGTCTTCACAAGCTCTGAGAGAGCGAGGATCTTGGTGGATGCCTTACACTACATTTCCTATACACTCAGAGGTATTTAGTGAACATTCATTGAGAGAATGTTTCTTAGACTCACCACCTATATAAAAAAGGGAAATATTACAATACTTATAATGTCTTTTTCAGAGACTCTGAGTTTTTCTTAGATTCTCAGCGTGTTTTTCAACCACAGATAGATTCACAAATGCCTCAACTTGTGCACCCACCAAGCTGACCCCTGGCACTCCATAAGCAGAAATCTCCTTTACAACTGTGTGTGTTGGGGGGCAAGAGGCAAGTGGTTGGTATTTTTACTTTTTTGGAGGGAGTGCTATGACAGTTTCAGTTCCTTGAAAATAAAACCGAACGAATGTTTTTCTCCAGTAGAAGAAAAGAAAGCAAACCTACTACAGGTAAATTGAAATCCTCAAATAGACCCATAACGCATAGCTGACATTCTTGGGATAATGGCTTAGTTAGACCAGGGCCACAAATCTTTACATTTCTTCATTCACCTAGCAGGACTAATGAGATTTTATGGCGGGCAAGCTGTTTATCCCTTGGGTGACATTGGCGAGAACAACTATATCTTTATTAGTTAAGACTTTCCTGCACTGCAGCCTTTTTTTTCCCCACCAAAGACTGCCCCAGCCTAGATCACAACACACGCAACATGTAAGAACCTCATTTCTTCATATAAACACACCAGTGTCCCCTTCTGTAGTTTGCCTCCAATCACTCTTTCCAAAAGTCATATTACTCCATAAAAGGACTGGTGGAAGAAATGGATAAAAGGAAAAGAGAAGAAAAGAAAATTTCAAAGGGACCTGCAAAGAGATTTAGAGCTGACGGCAACACATCTAGAATATTCGATGTGCCCAAAGGCCTTTAGGAATAGAGCTGCAGACCAACTGTTACCTGCAGTACCGTAATTGCTGAACAGGAAAGAGGACTGTGCTCCCATCAGCAGTGGCTAGGAATAAGAGCACGGTGACCTCCACTTGAGTCTAGGACAAGGATTTGGCCCCTTTTGTATTGTCTATAATAGCCGGCCACCTTTTTTCAGCACTTAAGTAGCACCGTATTCACACAGACATACAAATTCACACATTTGGCAATTGCCAGCATAAATGCCGATAATGACATATCCATTCTACCTTTGTAACTAGGGAAGTGTCCCCAGTCCTGAGCCCAAAGGATATTGGAGAAATGGCTCAGCCAAAGTCAATGTGCAGGTTCTATTTCAGGGTGAGATGGAATCACACTCCACCCTGTTTCTCCCATTGAATACAGCTATAAGAGCTGGGGGCAACGCACAGAGCTGCTATTTGAGAACTTTTTAAAAAGTAAAAAGTGGCAGGTCAATTGGGGAAGAAAACAAGAATTCAAAGAACCTTTAAATTGCCTGTGGGTTTACCCATCTTTCCTTTTGGTGATCCCTGCACAGGACTCAAAGCAGCCTGAAACCCAGAAGTGAGCACCAGTGTGAACAGAGCTCTAGCAGAACCTACTAGTTCAGGCTCAAGATGTGAGCAAGAGGTTTTCCAGCGGTGACAGCAGCAGCATGGAAGTTCCACAGCATAGAAAACGCCAAGGAAGGGGACTCTTCCTCTCCAATTAAAGGAGTGATGGCCCCAAGACCATGTTTTTTTCTTCTCTGTGTGTACTTACCACTTGGCCCAGGGCATGGACAGAGTCACAAGAATTGCACAGAAGAGCAGGGTAAATAAAACCCTAGCCTTCTGGATGGATGAACAAAAAGGAGAACACCCAGGAAAAATTGGAAAATACCAGAGAGATCAGGGAGAGAAAGGAGGTTGGGAAAACAAACCCATGAAGTTCTTTGCTAATTTGGGGTCTCACCCCAATCTATGCTTGCTTAAATTTGATCACAAACAACATACAAAAGAGTTTGAGAACTGAGTTAACAGATACATCACCATCTGGACCCCAGACCAACCATGAGATGGTGAGCATTCAGGAGAAATCTAAATAGCACTGCAAAGACTTTGCAAATGGAACCGACATTGGAACCACAGCCCACAGAAATCTGGACAGAACTTGCAGCCTAAGCACAATTCTGCCAATTGTCTGCTTAAAAAAAAATCAACATTCTCTATGGATTTAAACAAGATCCAGTATCTTATAACATAATATTCAAAATGTCCATGATATGTAATATTATATTTGTTTACTGTAAGACTGTATTTTTAAATTTATGTTGCCATTTATGGATTCAGTTTGGAACCATTTTAAATTTAGTAATACTTATTTTAAAGCTCAGTCAGTAGAGGGTGCTACTCTTGATCTCAGGTTTATGAGTTCGAGCCCCACATTGGGTGTAGAGATTACTTAAAAAAAATCTTCAGACAAAATTACCCTGCATGAAAGGAGCAAGACTCAAAAAGTTATGTATTATAACAATTTCCTTTATCTCATGCAGAAAGATAGAGCTATGGTGATGAAGAACACATCACTAGTTGTTAGGAGTCGGGGGTGGGATGAGGATGTGAGTAAAGTGGGGTAGCACTGGAGAATTCTGGGGTGTTAAAGATGTCTATGCTGATTGTGATGGTGGTTACATGAATCTCTACATATACTATAATGCATAGAACACTCCAGACATATGTACAAAGTCAGTATTGCTGCATATTATTTTAAGTAGACAAATAGAGATGCTGGTCCCTAAGAAATTTCTAGTCTTTGAAAAACACATGAAGCTTCACCATCTCTCTTGGATGCCTGCTTGTGAGTGCAATCACTAGAGCCATGGCCGTGGTCGATATCAGGCTGTTTCTGCTGTCCTTGAGTGCAGCCAATCCCTGAATTTACCCTCTTCACCTGCCCCACTACCAGTTTAAGCAAAGAATACATTACATGCTTGAGCTGAACAATGAGTAAGAAGTGAGGAGTCATTTTGTGTGATGGCCCTCTTGTTCTACAAAAACTATAAAGCCCTCCTCACAAATAAGAAAAAACCCATTGAACTCATCAGGAGCAGGGCTTAGATATCTATATGTCACCCCATCATTGGAGCACCAGCTTCTGAGTTTCCTTCCTAGCTGCTGCACCCACTGAAGTAGAGCAAATCCCCAGCAGGTCCTGGAGACTCTGCACCATTCTACCACTTTGTGGACATGTAGACTGTCTCTGTTATAACAGATAGCCCTTGGGTCAAAGTGATCATTCTCCTTCGGTGTTCGGTGCTTGGTATTGCTATTTTTGCCTTTGGTGGACCCATGGAAGGAAAAAGGAATCCGCACATCAGCAGGGGAAGGAATAAGCTAAAAGCAAGACCTTCAGCACCAACTCTAACGCTGCAGTTTTGCATTGTTTAAAAGTTGTGTGTATGTGGCTCTCTCCCCCTTAAGGCAGGAAGTGTGCTTTACTCAGTTTGATGTCTCCTGGGAATTACACAGTGACGGACACGTAGACATGCTCACATAAATGGAGGTTGTAAACTAGTGAATGGATGCATACATGGCTGAAGAAATGATCTATGGGACTGATTGAGGCAAAAAGTCTTGCAGACACATCAGATAGCCATGCTCCGCCCTGTTCAGCTGGGTCTCTTGCCACTGAAGGCAATGGGCTGTGGTGATCCAAAGGCCTGGGATGGACAAGGGTGCCAACTGGGGGACCCGAGCTGACAATGGCAAGGCAGGAGAATTGGGCCACAGCAGGTGGCTCACCATCCTGCCAGATGGACTGGCATGAGCAGTCCATCCCTATGTCAAGCAGAAGGAAGGAAATGAGGAACAGGAAACAGCACAGTGAAATGCACTAAGGTCAATGTGCAAGCCAAAACATCCTCTAAAACATCTTCTATTCCCTGACGTTCCTTCAAAGAGCGGCCCATCTTCAAATATGTTTAAAGAAACACTCTCTACCCTGTCTCCTTCTTAAAGATGTACCATGTGTATTTGCTTGATTAACACCTCTGAAAAGTCCCATAATAAAGAAATATGCTTAACTTTTTAAAAGATTTAATTGAGGTATAATTAACATATGCACAGTCCATTAAGTGTTCAGTTCAATGAGTATTGAGAGTTGAATATTCAATCTACCACCACCCAAAGCAAGATATGTAAAACATTTCCAACACCCCAGGAAAATTCCCCATTCCTGCAAATCCCCTGTCCAGCAACAACTAGCATCTGACTTCTCATCACTATAGTCTGGTTTTGCTACATGTTAGACATAAAAAAAACTGAATCATGTATGGATTTGCCAGTGGGGGGTGGGGGGCTGCTGTCTGACTTCTTTTGCTCAGTATGAGATTTTTTAGTTTCATTGATGCTGTTGTGTATATCAGTAGTTCATTCATTTTTTTTTAATTGCTGAGCTGTATTCCATTGTGTGTGTGTGTGTGTGTATACACATCTCATTTGTTTACCTGTTCTCCTTTTGATGGACATTTGTGTTGTTTCCCAGAATTCTCCAGTGCTACCCCACTTTACTCAAACCCTCATCTCACCCCCGACTTACTTATTCCATGAATAAGACAGGTATGAACGTTCTTGTGCAAGTCCTTTTGTAGACATATGTTTTCATTTTTCTCAGGTAAATACTTAAGAGAGGAATTGTTGGGCCAGAGGGCAGACATATTTAACTTTATAAAAACTGCCAAATAGTTCTCTAAAGTGGTTGCACCTGTTTGACTTTTTTTAACTTGGTACTTCCTGTAGTCATTTGACCACAGAACACCCCCCCCCCACACACACACACACACATTCACCAACATCTGTAAAATGAGCAGGTGGGGGTTAGATAGCTTTTCAGATTCCTCCTAGCTTTATGTGATGAGAAAATGGCCATGCCATTCAGAAGTGGAGTCATTTTGCCTTCTCTGTATATATCTTGTAGGCAAAACCCAATGAGGTGAAACTCAGGATGGCCAGAATTGAAAAGCTTGGGAACAGAAAGAGAGGACAGCACTGAATTCGGTGAGTAGGGAAAAGGTGCTTTCAGGCAGTCATCTGGACAGAGGGATGAAAAAGAGATTTTTAAGCCCGAGAGACTCTGAGATACCAAGGTTAAAAACAATTAAAGCAGACACAATGGTGCACGGAGAATTCTACACTGTTTAAGAAGTTTCTCTGGTCCAAGGACATCACTGATGGCAAGATATTAAGAAAACTCTTCAACATTACTTTAAAAAGGTGGTAGGGGAGGGGGATTGGCTAGACAATTTGGGGGTAAAAGTAAAAATAAGGTACAGTATCACTGTACTCATTCTAACTCCATTTATGAAGAATTTAAGCTTATAAGGACATATTACTGTAGGGATAAGGTTCTCCGTAGATTTTTCAAATTTCTGCACATCTAGTGCAGAAAAATTGCCCTTTATTTTGGATTTTTTTTTTTTGAAGGATGTTTATATAATGACCAGCCTTGATAAAAAGAGACAGTGTCTCCCTCTGGAGCGACTTGCAGGTTTGCTAACATCCTTGGAAGATAGAGATAACTGTCTACCTCTGAGGCAAAGGGCACATATGCGTACTGCCCTTTATATATGATTTGGGTTTCCTAAACTCAGGATTCCTCTCTTGAAATGCAACTCACTGTATAATCCAGCACTCTTTGCATTGCTCTCTGGAAAATGAAAAAGAAGTGTTGATTGTCTGTCTACTGCTATGGCTGTGAGGAATAAACTGGCCTCCTCTGACCCAGCAGACTCGTGTCTTCACCAGTAGCCGTGAAACCAAAGAGGGCTAACTTTTAAGTGTGACATAGGTAAAATGTTGGACCCTTCGCAATTCTTGACCGTCGCATCTGAACTTCTTGAACAACAGTAGCAAAAATTCTCCCTCCACACTCTTCCAAAGGCTCATTTGTAAAAAAGAAAGAAAAGAAAAGAAAAAAGAAAGGTGGGCCACCTGTGTGGCTCAGTCAGTTAAGCATCTGACTCTTGATTTGGGCTCAGGTCATGATCTCAAGGTTGTGAGATTGAGCCCCGAGTTAGGGTTCTTAGGATTCTCTCTCTCCCTCTGCCCCTACCTGCCCTCTCTCCTTCTGAAAGAAAGAAAGAAAGAAAGAAAGAAAGAAAGAAAGAAAGAAAGAAAGAAGAAAGAAAGAA
Organism: Neomonachus schauinslandi; assembly: GCF_002201575.2. Taxonomy (NCBI): domain Eukaryota; kingdom Metazoa; phylum Chordata; class Mammalia; order Carnivora; family Phocidae; genus Neomonachus; species Neomonachus schauinslandi. The sequence continues at coordinate 70,977,484 of NC_058405.1, read as the reverse complement.
GGAAGGAAGGAAGGAAGGAAGGAAGGAAGGAAGGAAAGAAAGAAGGAAAAGAAAGAAAGAAAAAGAAAGAAGAAAGGAAGGAAGGAAGGAAAGAAGAAAGAAAGAAAGGAAGGAAGGAAAGAAGAAAGAAAGAAAGGAAAGAAAGAAAAAGAAAGATAGGAAGGAAGGAAGAACAACTTAACTTGTAAACAAGGGGAATCAATTCTAAAATCAGAAGATTTTTTTTTAAAGATTTATTTATTTATTTGAGACAGAGAGAATGAGAGAGAGAGCACATGAGAGGGGGGAGGGTCAGAGGGAGAAGCAGGCTCCCTGCTGAGCAGGGAGCCCAATGCGGGACTCGATCCCGGGACTCCAGGATCATGACCTGAGCCAAAGGCAGTTGCTTAACCATCTGAGCCACCCAGGCGCCCCAGAAGATTTTTAAAAATGAAAATTCAAGAAATTAAGAAGTTCCTTAATATGGTGTTAATTTCTAAAGTTAGGGGTTTTGGGGAAAGTATTTTCTGATACTTTTTAGAAAGTTATTTTGCAGGGCGCCTGGGTGGCTCAGCTGGTTAAGCATCTGCCTTCGGCTCAGGTCATGATCCCTGGGTCCTGGGATCGAGTCCCACATCGGGCTCCCTGCTCAGCGGGGGGCCTGCTTCTCCCTCTTCCTCTGCCTTCCACTCCCCCTGCTTGTGCTCTCTCTCTCTCTCTGTCAAATAAATAAATAAAATCTTTAAAAAAAATGAAGTGCCTGTATTTAAAAAAAAAGTTATTTTGCTAGCACCAGTTGGGAAAAGATAATCCATTCTAGGAACCCACACGCTAAAACTTCTCAGATTCTGTATCACAAAGAAGAGAATCACACTCAGCCTCAGCTGCCAGAATCACTAGCATTACCCAAGGGCAAGAGCCTCTCCCGCTTCTCTAGTGTCAAAGGGTGACTGGCTCACTGCTCCCACAGAAGCCCTGAGGAGCGCATGTTTCCTCCGCGGTTTCTGAAACTGGGTCAGAGGAGGCCAGTTTATTTCTGAAAGGTTTGCTTCAGGACAGGCAAGTGTCCCTCCTCACTGCACGCAGTTGGAGAACCCTTAAATCTCCAGCCAGAAGGCAGAGAGGGTCAGAGGCAGGTGCCCTTGTTTCCAACTTGCCAGGTTTATACCTGTTGCTCCCCAGTTGGGGAGTAAAGTCATTATCCTAGCCAAAGAATTCAGGAAGACTCTTCACCTCTGTAATTCCAACCCTCACAGCTCACATGTCACCTCCTCCTACATTCCACTCACTTCTTCACTGAACTCATCTTTGGAAATGATCGGAGTCATAGGAGTGCTCCCCACGCCCACTAGTATTGTGACGTGAATTCCCTCCACCTCCCAAATCATGACTTTCCCTTATAGCTTTCTCTGAAGGGCTAGCATTTCACCCACTGTGGGGAACAGTCCCCTTCTCTACTGTGAACTCAGTGACCCTCTTCTTCATCAGCATTCACTCTCATCTTCCACCATTGGACCAGATGATTTCCTGAGATTCCTTCCACATTTAACATATCATTCGATGTTACCCATTCATTTATTCCCTCCGCTTAAAATAGACACATACCACCCAAAATTGACATTGACTCTTCATGTCCTTCCCCTTCTAATACAACCTCCAGTACAAGTCAATTCACTCCTAGATAATTTCCAAGATATACTTTATCTCTGTACGCCACAGAAGCAGGGCTCTTAATAAAGTCCCTGGAGACCCACTCATTTCACATTTGATGAGTATTTCCCCTCCCTCTTCCTCATTGCCCTTTATCTGAGGGGGTGTGTGTGTGTGTGTGTGTCCGTGCATGCGCACACACATGCACCCGCATGTAATCTGTTGGTCCTTGACCTTGTTATGCCTAGGAAACTATTAAAATGCAGTATGTTTAGTATACTGTGTAGAATATGTGTTCTATTCTACATAGTATAGTCTACATAGTGTATTAGTCTGCTTGGGCTACCATATCAAAAAAACACAAACTGGAAGGCTTATATAATAGAAATTTATTTTCCTCACAGTTCTGGAGGCCAAGACATTGAAGATCAAGGTGCCAGCAGGGTTGGTGTCTGTTGGGAGTTAGGGATCCACCTTTGTGACCTCTTTTAACCTTAATTACCTCCAAGGCCCCATTTCCACATACAGTCACATTTGGGTTTAGGACTTTAAAATATGAATTTGGAGAGACACAGTTTGGTCCATAACAATAGGATCCAAAGTGTACATGAAATAATTAGAGTGGCAAGGCAAAAAATAAAGGTCACAGCTAAAGGCAGAATGCTATCTATTGTCTGTAGAAACAAGGAACAGATAGCATATACACAGAATTTACTTATCTATTTATTTACTTACTTACTTAGAGAGCGAGTTGAGGGGGAGGGGCAGAGGGAGGGGAAGATAGAGAATCCCAAGCTGATTCCCACTGAGGGCAGAGTCCAAGGCAAGGCTCCATCCCATGACCCCAAAATCATAACCTGAGGCAAAATCAAGAGTTGGACATCCAACCGACTGAGCCACCCAGGCACCTCTGTTTTATTTATATTTTAAATAAGCTCTTCTGATATCTTGTTTACTCACCCTCAGTGGCCATCATTAAATACAGTGATTTTTTTAAGATTATTTATTTATTTATTTATTTGAGAGACAGGGTGAGAGAGAGAGAGAACACCAGCAGGGGCCAGCGGCAGAGGGAGAAGCAGGCTCCCCGCTGAGCAGAGATTCCCGACACGGGGCTCAATCCCAGGATCCCGAAGTCATGACCTGAGCCACCCAGGCACCCCAAATACAATGATTTTAACTTTACAAGTACAACTACATTTTACAAAAAGGGCAAGCTCAGCCAATATTTTCATACAGTACCACCTGTGATGGCGCGGGCTTTAACATTAAACACGAAAGGGCACATAATTCATTAACGGCTGTCATTTCCACTTTCTGGCATTGATTAGAGACCTTTGCTTAAGAACCAGTCATTCTGAAACAGTTGGGGGAAATTGGTTGTCTCTTAGATAATGTTGAAGAATTATTGTTAATTTTATTGAATCTAATAAAGGTATTGTGGTTATAAAGAAAATGGAGAAACATATAGAACTACTTAAGGGTAAAAAAGAAGGAGGAGGAAGAGGAGGGGAAGGAGGAGGAGGAAAGAGAAAGGAAAATATGAAGCACATGTAGCAAAACATTCATAACCTGAACTGGGAGAAGGGTCCATGAGGTTCCTTATACATTGTGCCTACTGAAAAATCTTCATTATAAAGTGTTTGTAGGGGGCACCCGGGTGGCTCAGTCGGTTAAGCGTCTGCCTTTGGCTCAGGTCATGATCTCAGGGTCCTGGGATTGAGCCCCACATCGGGCTCCCTGCTCAGCGTGGAGTCTGTTTCTCCCTCTCCTTCTGTGTGTTCTCTCTCTCTCTTTCAAATAAATAAATAAATCTTAAAAAGTGTTTTTTAAAAATTATATTGGTGAACACTTACTATCAATGCATAACGTGGGAGTCAGCTGGCTGCCTGCTATTAGGGGTAGATCCAATTTTTGTGATGCCTGAAACTTTTACAGTCTGGAAGACCTTTTGAAGAAAAATCATGAATACAAAATTCTCCTGGAAGAGGCCTATGTAGTGAGAAGTCCTGATGCTTGAACTTCATCAGCTCCATGGTAAAGCCTTCTCTGTCTGCCATGGGTTAGGTTTGGCTGGCCCACGATTTCCCCTTCTTGTGTTATTATGAACATTTTAAATATAAGCAAAAATCAGAGATTATTCAAGGACCTTCTCTGCACCTGTCACCCGGCTTCCATAGCCATCTGTCCTTGGTGAGTCTTACCCTCTACCCCATCCACTCCCCTCCACACATGCTGTGTTATCCTCAAGCACATCTCTGGTATCATTTTATCTCTAAAAATATTTCAGTATGCATCTCTAAAAGATAAGGACCCTTGCAAAAACAGAACCATGATATCATTATCACACCTAAAACAATGATTCCCAAATCAAGTCATTTCTCTCATTGTCTCAAATATTTTTTTATAGTTTGCTTGAATAAGGAACCAAATAAAGCATATATTGCAACTGGTAACGCTAGTGTTTAAGTCTCTTTTAATGTATAGGTTTGCCCTCCACGTGTTTTCTTTTCCCTACAATTGATTTGTTGAAAGAACCGGGTCCTTTTGTCCGCTGTGGTTTCCCACAGTCTGGATCTCACTGATAGCATTCCTGTGGTAGCATCTCACATGTTCCCCTAACTCCTTCTTTCCTGTAAATTGGTATTTAGAGCCAGAAGCTTGATCAGATTTGGGTTTGCTTTTTTGACAATAATTCTTCCCGAGTGTATGTACTTTATCAGGAGGCACAAGATAAATTGTGTGTGTGTGTGCGTGTGTGTGTGTGTGTGTGTTTGAGTTGCTAGTGCTAGCAGCCATTGCCTGACCCTTACTAAGATCCTTTGTTTCCCAGTGTTTGCTTGGTTGTTATTTAAATGCAAGTGCCTACAGGCAGGTGTTGCTTACCTGGCTGGCTGCTGCCTTATCTTTACCCCAGGCCCACGCCACACTTGACAGTTGACCTGGCAGGCTCCCAAAGGTGCTGAACCATCGGAAGGATTAGGCCTGGCAACACCGCAAAGATAAACAAGGTGCAAGCCTTGTCCTAAAGGAGTTCATAGCCTGGGTGTTGTAAACACACGAAAATAACAATAAAAGAGGTGTCCTTAAGTGGTACAAGTGACTTGTGCAGTGTTCCCCCTGGGAGACCCATCAGCAGGGAGAATCGGGCAAGGACTTTAACCCAAACACAGATTTTCGCCAACCAAAGTAGAATATCGTACGGATGACTGCGGAGCAGTCCCAGGTACAAGTTGGCATCTACCCCATGTCCACCTGGACTTCCTGTCACAAGATGTCCTGGCCATTCTTCTCTGCTGTGTGTGTTGGGCCAAAGCTTTCATAGCCAGATTTCTGGCTCCCTCCTGCCTGGTTCCATGCCACCTGGTGGTACGACCACAAGTTACAACATATTTTCCCACTGAAGAAGGGGAAGAGATCAGCCATTATCCGCATTGGGAAGTGTGGAAACAAGACAACTGTTACATGCCTACTCTGAGCCAGGCACAGAGCTGGGCACATTCCCGTGTGTTATCTCATTCATAGCCCTCGCAGCACTGAATACCTAGGTACTCACTCAGTATCCACATTTGCCTTCTTTCTCTCTGACAGAATCCCAATTTTGATCCCGGTGGCAAAGGACCCGCTAACACTTGCCTACTCAGACTCTCTCAGAGCTAAGAGTGACCATGTAGACTGAGGCTCATCAACGGGTTCTAGCTGCAAGCTGGCTAGGGATCTCTGGGAAAGCTTTTGGGGCTTCTCTTTCTTCCTTTTGCTCCTTTGCCTTCCTGCCTGCAATGCAGAGTTCAAGAGCAGCCATCTTGTGACCACAAGGAGACCGAGGTGAAGACAAACGCTTCACACTGAGGATCACACAGCGGGAACAAAGAAGTTACCCTCCTGATGTCACTGCCCCTCCCTACAATACCTACTTCTAAGAATTCCCAAGAAGTGTGAAAAAAGAGAGCCTTACATGGTTAGACCATCTGAATCAGCTGTTACATGCAGCCCAAATATAATCTATCTGACAGTTGTTGTTATTGTTATGGTAACTCTACTTATGTCTTAAGACACCGAAGTTCAGGTAGGTTAAGAAACTCAGACGAGCTCACAGAGCCAGAATAGGACACAGCTGACGTTCAACACATGCCCTGCCACCTAATTACAAACTACATGAATCTTTTGCTCTTCCATGACACCTCTCATCAGGCAGGCCAGAGGCTTTTCCTCAGCATTTGAGAGCCCCGTGGAATGAGCACTTTTCCCTTCTCCTGGAGTCTGTCCTTCTCTACAGTACTGTGTCAACATATTCCTCGACCAGTCAGAGCCTAGTCTGCTGGCAATGAGGACATTGTCCCTTCCCTTCCAGAGACCAGTGGCAGCTCCTGGATAGCCCATCTCGTCTCCTTTCCACCACATTGCTCATTTCCTACCAGCGGAGAGCATCCAGAACATCCCCATTAAAACACAGCTATCTTGCCCTGTGATCCCCCACTGGGTGTTGCACAAAATCCTAGTCTCACAAGAGGTTACTGGATTTAATTAAGACTAAGATGCACATTCCTTCATGTTTTAATGTCTCCAAGAAATTGCGATGTTTGTTACAATCAATGTATCTTATCATCATCCTTGACCATTTTTCTCTTGCTTTAATATCTCTGAAATCATAACGTGACTTCAAGATACTGGCATTTTAGTTTTGTTGGAACAGGTGCTTGAAAATAAAACAGTTCAGTAGTCAAATAAGTTTAGAAAACTTAGTAATCAAATAAACTAAATTAAACAGAAGTGTTTAATGCAGGCCTTCTCAGAGACTTTAACACGCTAAAGTGCATCTTAAGAGATTTGCTAAAATTTTTTGGCCTTGGGATTCTCTTTTTTTGTACGGCACCTTATAGTACTCGTGTTATATGGAACGTAAGTTTGGAACCACTGCATTAGACCATTATATTCTGGATTAATTAATCAGATTTGCCAAACAACTGTCCTCTGCAAGAGAATTTTGAGAAAGCTGGTCAGAAAATATGTAAACTGTGAAACTGGCAAGTCTGAAGCATGGCCCTTTAGTGAGAGAGTCAAAGATGTCATAGAAGCATCATTAACCTGAGTAAGTTGCTGGAAATCAGAGCAGATCCCTTCAGAGGAAATTCTGGGGAAATGGGGGGGGGTGCCAGGATGCTGAATTTCACTACCTCTTTTTAATTGGCAGTCAAGCCTTCGTCTGGCCCAAAAAGACAGGAGTAGGGCTAGATTCACCCCTCCTTAATTCCTGGAGACTACGTCTGATCCCCAGAGCCTTAGGACAGCATCACTGGTGTCAGAGATATGAATAACCTTGTAATGCAGGAAAGGTGAGACCCCAAACTTTAGAGAGTACTTTTTACATTCCCGGGTAATTCCAATGTGCAGACAAAATTGAGGGCCATACATTTAAGGAACTGACTTAAGTAAGCAGTGTCTAAACTGTGGTGGCTGGTGAAAGACGTATTTAGCTGTTGCAATAATCTACGCCCCAGGCGACACAGGCTAAAGGTGGTGACGCTAGAAAATGGGAGATGAGGCAAGAACTATTCTTGAGCAAGAATTTCTGGGGAGGCGGGGCGCCTGGGTGGCTCAGTCGGTAAGCATCTGCCTTCGGCTCAGGTCATGATCCCAGGGTCCTGGGATCGAGCCCTGCATCGAGCCCTGCATCGGGCCCTGCATCGGGCTCCCTGCTCCGCGGGAAGCCTGCTTCTCCCTCTCCCACTCCCCCGCTTGTGCTCCTGCTCTCACTAACTCTCTCTCTTTGTCAAATAAATAAATAAAATCTTTAAAAAAAAAAAAAAGAATCTCCGGGGAGGGTCTTAACAGAACTCAGATTTTGAGAAGATTGAAAGAATATCGTGCCACTGAGAAGCACAGGACAGCGATGGGAGGGGTGGGGGTCCTGGGTCCCCGAGGGAAGATGATTGTTTGAGTTTACACGCGGAACTACATATTTTTGGCATGATGTCCAAGTGGAAATGTCCAGGAGGCAGCTGGAGATGGGGACGGGTCTCAGAGGGCAGAGTTATAAATTTTGAAGTCATTTGTATCCAGACGACATTTAAAGCCTTAGGAGTTTTTCAAAATCTTTCCCAGATTGCAATACTGTCCAGGGTTTCACACATTTTTAACTGCTGGGAGTCCACATGAATGACTTGAAGTTCAAGTTCCACCTCTGCCGCCAGCCAGCTGTGTGGCCTTGTACGAGACACTCTTACCGCCTGACCCTCAGTTTCCTTACCTGGAAATCAGGAATTATCATAGCAACCTCTCTGAGCTGTTGAGAATAATAAGCAAGCGAATCCTTGTAAAGCACCTGGCATACTGCCTCGTGCTAAGTACGGCCTAGAGTCTCCTTAGGTCTCTGATTTCCCTAGCCCCGCCCCCCGCAGCTCCCAAGCAAGCCATAGCACAAGTCCACTCCACAGGGAGAGAATGAGTCCAGCAATAACACAATCAATTTGCACTCACCTCAATGGTATGTGAAGATCAAATCTTGGCAGACCAATTTAATTTTCTTTGATGAATAGATAGGCATGTAGATAAGGAATGAGCAAGAGATATAATCTCTCTGTGCTGGAGTATGACCTCAGATTCCACTGCCAGTGACTTTTTTACCACGGAAATAGAAAGAAAGAAGACTCTTATTTCTTAGGTGCAGGCACCAAGACCCGGATAATATCCCCCAAAAGGTGGCTTATCAATGACTCAGCCTCAGCCTGGAAGGATCCCGCATGATCTCACTCATGTCAGAGCAGGAGCCAGTGCTGAGCATCTCTATCTTTACCCCAGTGATGTAACTCAGAACTTCTAAATAAATCACAGATGACACCGGGTTGCGAGGCATTAGTAACAGGGTAGGAATAGAAGTCAAAATACCATTAACTGACTAAAGAAATAGTTCATAATGGGGGCAAGTTTCAATAGGAACAAGCGTAACGTATTTTGAAACCAACTAGATAGACAAAAAGAAGGATATATATTGACTAGTTCACAGGCTTATCAACCAGTGTCACCCAGAGTTGTAGGCAGGTAAGCAATGCTCAAGCATGGTAGGGGTGCCTGGGTGCCCCGATGGGCTTAACACGTAACAGAAGAAGGCAATAAGGCAGAAGAAAAGAGAAAGAGAGGCAGGACGAGAAAGAGAGAAAGGGAAATGATAGACAAGTGTGATGTTAGAATTGCTGTGATATATGTTAAGAGTGGGAGAGCCTAGTTAACTGGAATTACCTAGATCACATAGCATGTGCGAGGCACTGTATCCAGAATCCTGCCCTCCTGGGTTTTTCTTTTTCTACCTGACTTCTAAATGTTGAAGAGCCTATTACGAGTCATCAGACGTCTTCTCTTTAGATCTGCACTCACTCCTTTGGCGATGTCATCCATTGCCTAGGCTTTCCATACACCCATCGGCTAGCGACTCACAACTCAGACTTCCATCCCAGACTCGGGTGACCAGTAGACCACATATCCTCTTCACAAATCACAAACTTGGTTCCTGTGAAGTGAAATCTTGAGTCTTCTCTCTCCCTCTCAAACCTGTCCCTTCCCCAGTCTTTCCCATCTGCATACACAGCACCAAACACAACCCACACCGAGGACTTGTCCTTGGTTCCTGCATCCCATGCCCTGTTGCTTCTAATTCTCCAGAATTTGATCACACAGCTGAAAAACGGCAGGGCCTAATTATTTCACATCCTAAAGTCTACTGCAAATGACCAGGACCAGAACAGACCCCTCCTTCCTTCCTCCCCTGTGCCTTCTCCTGCCCCTTAATTCTGACCTCCAGATAGGACCTTGCCTGAACCAGCCCTATCCCGATCAACCCCACAACAAGAAGACTGGGGAAGATAAGACAGTCTTTGGGGTCTATTGCCTTGGGAGTGAGGACTGCAATATTCGGGGGGAGCGATGACTGACCCTCCCTTAGGGGAAAGAGAGGGAATGGATTCCGAAGTGTTGGGAGGCTCTGCAACACAGACCGGTGAACTTTCTCTGCGAAGGGCCAGATGGTAAATATTATAGGATCTGCTGGCCGTCCAGTCTCTGTCCCAACCCAAATACTCAACACAGCTATCACGGCATGAAAGCAGCCATAGACGGTGACAAATGAGACATACATGAATGAGCAAGGCTGTGTTCCAATAAAACTATTTATGGACACTTAAATTTGCAACCCATATGATTTCCACATCTTCACTTTTTTCAACCACTTAAGAAGTAAAAAAAAAAAAAAAATTCTTAGCTCACAAGCTATACAAAAACAGGCAGCAGATCAGGTTTGGCCTCTTGTCCATTATTTGTCAACCCTGAATCCAAGAGAGACACTTGCAGACACCGTGGGGACCTGCCAGAAGGGAACACCTCAGCCCCTCTCCCCACGCAGTAGACACAGCTGATGAACTGTGGACTGCAAGCTTGTCCGGGGTGGAGCAGTGGAGGTATCCCCTTCTGGAAGTTGGGAACACATGGTAGCAGAAGGCCGGGACTGATTCTTAGGGGGGTTTCTGAAGACAAGACCCTTAGTGAAGCCGCACCTGCCCCAAGAGGAATAGAACTGATTTTACTTGTAACTCCCTCTCGAAAATACTGTATTTTTATAAAATGGTGTCTCCTAAATTCCAGCTCTGTCTGCAGTAAACTTAAAATGTAGCAACATAGTTACAGATGATTTATTGGGATGGAGAGCTTTTGCATGGGTTTTTGGAGTATTCATTTTTAAGTTTCTACTATTGGTGTAATTAAAAAAAAATTCATTCAAATGAAAGAAGGTTAAGCACCGATATCAGTTAACAAGAGCGGCTGCAGGATGCCTATCCTGAGAGCTTTAAACTATGACCAACAAGCATCTGTTTCAGAAGTTTTAAGGAGAGCCCAGGCTGCCTCCAGAGGCTAGGTGGGATATCCACCCCTGGAGTTTGCCCTGTCTCCGTAATTCTAGGCTACGTACAAAGGGAGACACATGCCCACGGGGAAGAGTGTTTAGAAAGAGCAGCTCTTCTTTCCTTTTCTCTGACAGCAGAGACAGTGAAGATTAACTCCCCAAATCCCTGTGTAACACTGAATACCCGGCAAAAGAAGTTTCCTTTGAAATTACATTTGCCAGCAGAGGAGGTCCACAAAACCTGCATTTTATTTTATTTATTTTTTTTTTAAAGATTTTATTTATTTATTTGACAGAGAGAGACACAGCAAGAGCAGGAACACAAGCAGGGGGAGTGGGAGAAGGAGAAGCAGGCTCCCCGCGGAGCAGGGAGCCCAATGCGGGGCTCGATCCCAGGACCCTGGGATCATGACCTGAGCTGAAGGCAGACGCTTAACGACTGAGCCACCCAGGCGTCCCTATTTGATTTTATTTTTTTTAAAGATTTTTTATTTATTCATTTGAGACACAGAGATACAGAGAGAGAGAGAGAGAGAGAGCATGAGCAGGGAGAGAGGCAGAGGGAGAGGGAGAAGCAGGCTCCCCGCTGAGCAGGGAGCCCGATGCGGGGCTCGATCCCAGGACGCTGGGATCATGACCTGAGCCGAAGGCAGATGCTTAACCATCTGAGCCACCCAGGCGCCCCAAAACCTGCATTTTAAAGCTGAAATAACTCCAGTTGTTTGAGCTGCTGTTACTGCTAAAAGATCTTTGAAGAGGAAAAAGAAAAAAGCCTCTCAATATGACGAGGAATTTGTCAGAAAGGCCTGGGTACAAACCAGGTGCTCATGTTTTCCCCTACAAAAGGGGTGGGTGTAGTTGAGAGATTGTCCCCATCCTCTTGGCCTGAAGTCCCTGGGGAGACACAGACAGACTTTTTCAGGTCACAGGTTTCTCTGCATCTGGTGGCCACTGAGTCTCTCTGCTCAGGATCTGTAAGTCAGGACATTTTCTCTCCACCTGAGTTTTCCCTAGCACTAGAGAAACTGGACATCCATGTGTAATTAGCAAATTGGGTTAATGTCACAGAGGGCAAAATTCCGAGCGGTTTGCTCTTCCTAGGCTGATTTCAAATCACTGGATTAACAAGAGCCAACGCTGAATTTTTGCCCCCAATTACACTGTATAACCGATTTTTTAAAATAACATGGGGACAGATATTATGTAAGATGCTCTGTTTTCCAAAATTTTTTTCTGTCCATCACCTTTTGGTGTCCAATTTTGTTTCTGCCATGCACGGCAGAAGTTTTGCAGCTATGTTATCTTTTAGGCTATGTCATTTTCAATCAAGGTGTCCGGCTATACTTCTTAACAGAGACACAGCAGAGATGCCGTTAAGCCGGCTCAATGACCATCCGCTGAGAAAAGAGTCTTCGTTCACTCACTCCCTTCTGTCCCGGACAGAGTCGTGTGGTTTCCATTTGCGAGAAACACACTTGCAAATATTGTCTCTTAGCTGAATGTCCTTCCCTTTACTGTAGGATCAGTAATTATGAAAAGATAAATACAGGAAAAGAGCAGCATCACTTATATGACCCTCCCCGCTCGCTAGGCACCTACTGCATACCTGTGCCAAGCACGCTCGGTCCCCTCCCCCAACAACTGCACAGCAGGCATTATTCATCCATTTTTACAGCTATGTAAACTAAACTGTAGGAAGTTAAATAACTTGTCTGGGCTCATACTTCTGGTATGAAGTGAAGGCTGGCTCCAAGCCCAGCTCCATTTGCCTCCAGCGCCTCGTTCTTTCCAATCTTCCACAACGCCTCCCTAAGTAACTATCCCGGGGCTGACCGAGCATTTTCTGTGGCTGTCCCTTGAGCACATTCGTTTGTCTCTTTATATGAACCTCTTCCGAGATTGTTACTTTTCTTTGTAATCACACAAGGATGACTTTAAAGAAACATTTCAAACAGGGGGTGTCACTCTCTTTCACAACTGGTTTCGGAGTTTTTATATTTTCTTCCAGTCTTCATATATGGGGATTGAACTAGCACATCGTTTTAAATGCTAAAAATTATATATCCTTCTTTTTGCACTTAACATTACACCATGAACATATTCCTATGTTTGTACATCATCATTATAATTACTAATTTAACAACTGCATAAAATTCCATCAAGTCAACATAACCTCAATTTCTTAAACCATTTCTCCTATGTCAAGTTGCTTATAACATTTCCCTAATATAAGTAATGTCACAATAAACATAAAAAAAGAAAGATTTTTTTTTTAAGTAATCTCTACACCCAACGTGGGGCTCGAGCCCACAACCCTGAGATCAAGAGTTGCACGCTCCACCGACTGAGCCAGCCAAGTCTCCCTATAATAAACTTTTTTCACGTGTATATGCTTTTTCCTTTTACTGGGAATTTTCTTTAGGCTAAATTCCCAAAAGTATAATTACAGGACCAAAGGCTTTGACTGTTTTATGTTTGACCCCTGTTCCTAAATCTTGAACATGTGATTTTCAACCTTCTTCTTCTCATCTTGTAAGCATAATCTGCAAAAGCCAGATTCACTTCATTGCTTCATTTCCCTCACATTTGATTGGGCACTGGGTTAAAGTGGAACAAGCTCACGCTCAAAGCTGCTGCCAATTTCTGAATGTAAGCTGGACTTCTTCAAAAATCCTTGTGTTTCCCATTCAAATGCTAGGCCAGAAAGATAAAAAATAATTACTCGTGCTGGCAAGGGTTTGAAGAAATAGACATATAATAAATTGCACTGAGTATAAACTGGTATATTCTCTGGAAGGCAATTTGGCAATATGTAGAGAAAGCTCTAAAAATGTACATATGCCTTAATCTAACCATTCTATATTAATAATTTATCCTAAAGGGGAAAAGTCAATGATAGCTACAAATATTTAGCTGTAAGCTAAATTTATAGCATTTCTTTTTTTTTTTTTAATTTAAATTCTAGTTAGTTGACATATAGCTCAATGTTGGTTTCAGGAGTAGAGTTCAGTGGTTCATCATTTACTTAGAACACCCAGTGCTCATCATAACAAGTGCCCTCCTTAATGCCCATCCCCCATCTAGCCCATCCCCCACCCACCTTCCTTCATCAACCCTCAGTTTGTTCTCTATCAAGGGTCTGTCATGATTTGTTTCCCTCTCTCTTTTTTCCCCTCCCAAATGTACATCTGTTTTGTTTCTTAAATTCCACATATGAGTGAAATCGTATGGTATTTGTCTTTCTCTGATTGACTTATTTCGCTTAGCATAATACACTCTAGCTCTTTCTACATTATAGCAAATGGCAAGATTTCATTCTTTTTGATGGTTGAGCAATATTCCTATATATATATGTATATATGTGTATATATATATATATATACATATATATATATATATATATATATATATACCACATCTTCTTTGTCCATTCATCCATTGATGGACATCTGGGCTCTTTCCATAGTTTGGCTATTGTGGACATTGCTGCTATAAACATTGGGGATGCACATGCCCCTTGGAATCACTATTTTTGTATCCTTTGTATAAATACCTAGTAATGCAATTGCTGGGTCATAGGGTAGCTCTATTTTTAACTTTTTGAGGAAACTCCATACTGTTCTCCAGAGTGGCTGCACCAGTTTGCATTCCCACCAACAGTAGAAGAGGGGTCCCCTTTCTCCGCATCCTTACCAACACCTGTTGTCTCCTGTGTCGTTAATTTTAGCCATTCTGACTGGTGTGAGGTAGTATCTCATTGTGGTTTTGATTTGTATTTCCCTGATGATGAGTGATGTTGAGCATCTTTTCATGTGTCTGTTAGCCATCTGTGTGTCTTCTTCGGCAAAATATCTATTCATGTCTTCTGCTCATTTCTTAATTGGATTATTTGTTTTTTGGGTGTTGAGTTTAGTAAGTTCTTTATTGATTTTGGATACTTACCCTTTATCAGATATGTCATTTGCAAATACCTTCTTCCACTCCATAGGCTGCTTTTTAGTTTTGTTGATTGTTCCCTTCGCTATGCAGAATCTATAGTATTTCTTTATAGCATTTCTTATAATAGCAAAAATGGAAATAAGTGTATGTCCAAAAAAAACCAGAATTGGCTTAAAAAGTTATGACATATCTGTATAATAGAGTACTATGCAACAATTTAAAATTATCATCATAATGAGGGGTGCCTGGCTGGCTCAGTCAATAGAACATGCAACTCTTGATCTGGGGGGTGTAAGTTCAAGCCCCACATTGGAAGTAAAGATTACTTTAAAAAATTTTTAATAAATAAATAAATAAAATTATAATTATAGATGATACACTACATTAATGACACAAACACAGGCTCATTATATACCTGATGAAGAAATAAGTCTCAAAATAGCACTTATTATATTACCTATTTGTGTAAAATAGGTAGATAGAAATAGCTGTAGAAATGCTCCAGTTGTTAATAGTATTTCTATCCAGATAGTGTTTAATGGTTTTGCCTTTTTATTTTTTACACCACAGATATTATTGCTTTTGTAATTTAAAAAAAAAGAAAAGTTGGCTTTTTTTTTTTCTTATTTAGACCAGTTTCTAAAGCCTAAATATACCCAAAAACTGTTTTCCATACTCCATTCAGCTGGGATGGGGACAAAAAGAAGTGTCTGCATCATCCTCTAGATTCAATGTGTGTTTTATCATCCATACATGCAAACATCAAGGAAATAGCAAGGGATTAGAAGTGTATCATGATGAATGTAAGGGAAATACCCTTCTATATCTCATTCAAAATACCAATACCCCCAGTCCAGCAAAGGAAGTGAAGGTGACTCAACCTCTTTATCAGGGACCTGGACACTTCTCGCTGCATAAGTAATTGTGGGGAGGTTGGGAGTAAGGCTAGCAAGGAAGAGACACAACCTGCCCTTCCTGTGTTAGTTATCTATTGCTGGGTGGCAAGTTACCCTCGGACTCAGTAGCTTAAAACAACAAACATGTGTGATCTCACAGTTTCTGTGGGTCAGGGATTTGGAAGTGACTTCACTGGGTGGTTCTGACTCAGGTCTCTCATGAGATTGCAGTCAAGCAAGGACTGCAGTCATCTGAAGGTTTGACTGGGGCTGGAGATTCCATCCCAAGCACCCTCACACTGTTGGTAGCGGTCTCACTGGCTACCGTGTGGGGGCCTCATTTCCTTGCTTCCACAGAGTGTCTGTGTATTCTTGTGACATGACGGCTGATTTCCTGAATGAGTGATCAAGACTGAGTGAGAGATAAAGCACCTGACATGGAAGCCCCAGTGTCTTTTGAAACCCAATCTTGGAAGTGAAATCCAATCACTTCTGCTGTATCCTGTGGGCCACACAGACCAACTCTGACACAGTGTGGGAGGGGACTATGCCCAAGTGAGATCGCCAGGAGGCAGGAACCATGAGGGGTCCTCTTGGAGGCAGCCTACCAAACTCACCAGTCATCACTGAAATCCCCTTCAGCAAAAGAACTGGGGACTCAGGAACTTACAGCCACCTAGGAGAAATAAGATTGGAGGGCCATGGTTGCAAATGAATCTACAAATTTCTAATAGACAAATTTTTACTTTTATTAAAATAAAATAACAGACAATACAGTCAATAAAGAGCTTATCAATGGCATTAAATTAGAGGTAACAGGTACTATACAATTAATTTCCATTTCATTATGTTAAAACATTTACTAAAAACGTTTTCGGGTTTCCTTGCCAGCAGTTTCAAGGAGATTTTTATAAATTTATTTTGCTCAGCTGCAGATACTTCACACATCAAGAAGGTTTTTTCCTCTGTGTCTGGTCCTATGTACAAGGTGAGTGCCTCTCTCGTTGACTTACTCTGAGTCTCGCTCTGGTTATAATCCTAAAGGCACAGCATTGGCCCAATGTAACTTACTATTCAGTTACAGGGAGGTGAGGGGGATTTCAGTCCCTCAAGGCCTAACATCAGGGTTAGGAAGCCTCAAGGTCACGCTCACCTGTTTCAGGCCTCACACCTCCCTTAACTCCCAGCCTGTTGGTCCCTGCAGGACAGGCTTAACCCCTTCCCTGCCTCACTCCTTACACGTGCCCCAAAGCTCCTTCTCCTGCCCGGGCTTCCTCTTTACCTCCTTTTCCATTTCTCGTTTCCAACTCATTGTTTAGATTGTTGCCAACAAGAGTGACAATCTCCATATGCCAACCCCCAAATTCTAGACCACAATCAAAGGTATCAAGTAAAGTGAAGAGCAGAATTTTTGGAAGAAGAATTAGTGTGGCCCTTTAGAGTCTTCTAGTGACTTGAATGTAAGATTGCTGTATACCCTCTGGGCGTACAGCAGAGTATTTACTACCCTTGTTAACTACTAAATGAATTAAGAGTTGGAGGATACATTTAAGCTTACTAGCCCCAGTTTGGCAAAATAAAAAGTCAGCAACTCTCTGACGTTTTCCCCTACCCCTGCCCCATTAAAAAAAAAAAAAAATCTGACTTGCGAAATTGTGCAGTCTGGGAACCCACAGCTGGGGCCAGTGGTGCCATCATATCGTTTGTACTGTTGGTACCATGACTGTTCTTCTGCCCCTTGAGGTCGGAGGACCAAATAACACATGTCAACTCTAAGATGTCCACATCAGAAGGCATGAGCCAAGTAAGAAGAAACAGAGAAGACTCTTATGTATTAGATACAGAATGTCTAGAAATGGAAGACTTATAATGGGGAAGAAGACTCCTTACAGTTCTGGGTAAGTCCAAGGGGCCCAGCGGTATCTTTTGCGGGTTAATATGGTACTATCGAGCAGCAGCATAGCATGATGTGTAAACACTATATGGGTCAGGACTCTCCTAGTGGCCAAGTGACAAAAGCTGAACTCAAAATAGCTTAGATAAGGAATGCAGGGACTGAGAGGCAAGGATTTGAATGCCACCAGAATTCTTTCTCTCTATCCTTGTCTCTGCTTTTCTTTGTGTTTGGAATTCATGCTCTCCTCCTACGGAGAACTTTCTTCACACAACAGTGGACATGGGAGCCCACCTCACTGGGTTCACAGTCAAGTGACACTATGACCAGAGAAGAAAGGGTTCTTCTGTGAGGTCCCGCTAGGAATGTCCTGCATTAGGACTCTGTTGGGTGACAGGTCCCTCTCTACACCAGTCATTATAGCCAAGAGGCCAGCTGTGTTTACTTAGATTCCCTAAGCTTCACTTCCCTCATCTGTAAAATAGGGATCACATTAGCACCAACCACAAACTGTTGTTGTGAAGATTAAAATAATTTACATGAGATAGTGCATATAAAGTACTAAATTCTATATCTCTGGCACATAGTAACTGCTCAAAAGTCCATTGCCTATTTTGGCAATCATTAATGCTCTGTGCTCAGCTCGACATGGAGACCAAACCACAAGATCTGGTCTTCTATTCTTGCCAACACTCTCCTATTCCTACAGCCAGACTGGAATTGTGTTGAATAATGTACATAACATACTATAAAACCGTGCATTCAGAAAGGTGTGGGAGGGTCAACAATGACTGAAACCAGAATCACATAATTTAGGACTTAAAGGAACTCCCTGATTTCAGATAATTTCAGATAATAAAATTGTACCCTCACCTGGCTAGATAGAGGCAGGAAATATAAGTTAGTGCCGAAATCCTGTTGTCATGAAAAGGTAGCACACTGGAGGGGCTCCTGGGTGGCTCAGTCATTAAGCGTCTGCCTTCAGCTCAGGTCATGATCTGAGTCCTGACAAGCTATCAAGTGAAGCTGAAGCTCCCAGTCAACCACGTGATCATGAGGGTCAATGACCCACACACTGACAACCATTCCATCCGCAGATGACCATCCTGATTTTCACTTTCAGTGCAGTCCTGGGATCGAGCCCCATGTCAGGCTCCCTGCTCCGCGGGAGGCCTGCTTCTCCCTCTCCCCCTCCCCCTGCTGGTGTTCCCTCTCTCACTGTGTCTCGCTCTGTCAAATACATAAATAAAATCTTAAAAAACAAAAAAGATAGCACACTGGATTTGCAGGCCAACAAGCTAGTTTCAGCCGTTGTGGATTTGCTTCAAAGCCTCTGTTTCTTCCATCTGTAAAATGGGGATAATGATATTCCCCTTCTACTCCCACACTGGGGTGTGGTGGGACTTAATGAAGCACCGTTGGTAAGATGCTTTGAGCTCAGCTAATGAAAGCTCTGGGCAAGCACTCACATTACTACATGGACCCTTCAAGGCCATGTGTGTTTGGAATAAGAAGTTGGTTGGCACTACTTCAGAGAACTGCTAAGAAATGTAGATATACTAAATGGTCTTCTTCAAAACTGAAATTAGAACAGAAGGTTTGGCCCAGTAACTGCCTCATCCTAGTAAGACCTCATGCCTCATCGTGTTGACATCACTCCCCTCTGAGTGTCACCCGTGGGTACCGATGACCTACCTACACCTTATTTTATCTTAACTCTTCTTTTTACCCCTCAAATCAAGTTTTCATCTCATTCCACTGAGGTGTCATTCTTTCTTCACCACACGTGCGAAGTTACAGTTGGATAATGTGAATTTTGGATGGATGACCATTGTGTTAATAATACATGAGTCATATGTCAATTATATCTCAATAAAACTGGGGGGGAAACCCCAAAATATGAGGAAAGGTAATTACATGCTGCAGAGCAGCAAATTGAAAAACGGATTTTTAATACTATACTGAAATGACAATTAAATCATTAGAAAGGCATTACCCCAGTGGGGTACCAGGGCCGGGCTGATAGTGCGTTGTGAAAACTGACTGTGAAATTTTTAGGAATTTTTTGAGCCAGTTGTTAAATACAGCCATTTAAAAAACTAAATGATACGCGCCTAAAAACTTTTAAACTATATTAAAAATAAAGCTCATAAATTTTCAAAACTTATCATTTATAGTAATTTTACCATTATGTACTCTCTTGAGGTCAGCTGATGTCTGCTGTTTATGGCTATTGTAGCTACAGGATGGAAATGTAGTCCCCGACTTAGGAAGTTTTGATGTCAGATTTTTTGACTTTACGATGGCACGAAAGCAATTCTCATTTAATAGAAGCCAGACTTCAGATTTTGCATTTTGCTCTTGTCCTGGGAAGTGATATGCGGACAGTGAGATCCTCTCTGTGACGGTGGGCAGCAGCTGAAGCTCCCAGTCAACCATGTGATCATGAGCGTCAATGACCCACTGGCAACCATTCCATCCGCAGATGACCATCCTGATTTTCACTTTCAGTACAGCCTTCAATGAATTACACGATACATTCAACATTTTATTATAAAACGGGCTCTGTGTTCAATAATTTTGCCCACTGTAGGCTACCGTAAGAGTTCTGAGCACATTTAAGGTAGGCTGGGCTAAGCTATGAGGATGTATTAAATGCATTTTCAACTTACAATAATTTCAACTTTCAATGGGTTTATCGGGCTGTAACCCCATTGTAAGTCAAGGAAGAGCTGTATTATATAATGATGCACTACTTTGCATTTCTTCCCATCTGCATGTTCAGTGGTGTCCTTTTGGTAGCTTGAAATGAGCCGCAGTAGGAGTATTTATACCACAGAAACTGGACTGCTACAAATCAGCTTCCCCCTTTCCCCAAGAGTCAGTTGCCAAACATTTACTAGCACACCCTGTCTAGACCCATAAGGACAAAGACAAGACGGGAACAAAAACAACAGCAAACAAAAAATGTCAACAACATTCTGGAAACTAAAAAAGCAGATGAATAAGAGGTAATTAATTTAGCAGAGAAGATAAAGCCAAAACCTAGCCCACAGAAAAGGAAGGCTGTAAGGAGCAAGCCAGCTACAGCACAGAGCCTTAGAAACTGAAATTGGTTCCCTCTGCGCAGAACATGGGTGCAGGTGTGCTGAAATTTGTGCAAGGAGCAATGAGACTCCCCACATATCTTCCTCCGCCTGTGGGGCCAGGTCACTGCCCCGCCCGGCCCTGGGAGAAAAGGGTAGATCAGAGATCATCTGGACAGTGAGCCCAACTGAGAGCTAGCATGTGACACATGACTGAAACGGGATTCAAGGAGTCTGCATTTTGGATTGCAAGATCCCACAGTCCCCTTCACCCTCTTGGCTCCCAGAACACTGGCAATGAGGCTTATGCCCCACGGGCAGAAGAACGGATGATTCAGTTCTAGGGAAGCGGACCCTTCCAAGGAAAAAGACTTCCAGACACTGACCCAGCAGGATTCCCCCCCGTGAGACCAGATCACTGCAGAAGCATGGACAGGGAGCCCACTGGTCAACAAGCTTCACCCTTGCACACATCCCTTTAGTGCCCGCAGTAGATGGCCTGACATTGGAGAGAAGCCTCTAATATGAAGAAAAATTCTTTCCAAGGTCGAGTAATCTATCCAGACAAGCTATCAAGTGCAAGAGTAGCATAAAGACACCTACAAGGTCTCCAAACATTTACCTGCCACAGGCCTTTCTCAGGAAGCTATTGGAAGATGTGCTCCAACAAAGAACTGACCAAGAAAGAAGACTGGAGCTCCAGAGAATAGGGGATGCAACATAGAAAAGGAGGCAAGAGAAATCTCAGGATGATGCTGAAGGGAGGCTCTGAGATTGCTAAGTACAGTGGGCCCAGGAGGAACCAGCGCTGAGTTTGCAGTGGGAAGACAGCTCCAGGAGGATGTCCTCTCGGAGACATCACCAATGTGTCCACCACACTGGGGAGAGCTGGGGGGTCAATTACTCATAAAAACCCCCTCCAACACTACACAATTAAACAGACAAGACAATCATTGGCTCCAGGGGGGGGAGGGGCAAAGATGTACAAGAGCAGACAAGTAATTATAGTACATTGTGAACGATATTCACCTCGTTAAGATAATGCAAATACTGATCGGTGATTTAATCAGACACTGCGATATCTCCCTAATTCATAATATTCCACGAGGCACATATTTTTCACATTTTAACACCTTGGAAATCAAACTGAATCTCGTGGCTAACGTGATAAGAAAGTGTTGGATCATAGTGTAATTGAAAGCACTTTCGTTCTCTTGTAGTGACTCATAAATAATGCTACACCGTATAATGGATGGCAGCGAAGATGAGAAGAAATATAGGACTTGTGTCGGGAAGTGGAGGAGTGGGAGTACCTGTGTCTGGGGGGAGAAGGAAAAAGCGAAACCCTCGTCTTCCACAGCAATGTCAGTAATGAGTTCTAAAACTAACAAAGATACAGCTTTATAAGCATATTATCCGGAATAATGGCTGCAAGTACCTGGAGTACAACTAAAATCATAGACAGCTGGTGGCTCCCGCAATCAATAAATGGAGATAAGAATGGACAGGCCAGGAGGCTACTGTCTCCTGATTTCTTTTGAAGTCTTGTGAACATGTGAATTTGTAAACTATACATATATATACATACGTATTGAAAGTGAAGATAATATGTACAGAAATAAAAGTAATAAAACGAAGCTCTCCGTTTCAAGCCTCCCTGGGGCAGAAGTTTTCCAGACTGTGACAATCCAGAGGGATCTTTACGGTCTCCCTTTCAGGACAAGGGGTCTAAGCCATCCCGTGCTGTGATCCGGGCTGGTCCTCAGCGGCCGGGCTCCTGGGGGGCGCGCACCGTGCTTCTCGGGCCACCTCTGGCCTCCGGTCGTAGGAAACTTCGGCCGCCGGATTTTCCACTCTCAGGAGGTGAGCTAGCTGGCCCCGGGGGGGGGGGGGGGGGAAGTGGAAACCGCGGCGCACACGACACATTTTTCAAACGCCCTCGTGTTGTTACCCCGAGCCCTCCAGAAGGAGAAAGGAAGCTGGCGGTTTTGGCAGGTGTGGAAGCCCTTTCCCACAGACATCTGTCAGTGGTTCTGGAAGCCCAGCCCCCCTCCCCCTCTTTCCAGAGGAAGAGCCCTGGATTCCCGAGGAGCTGAGGCATCCGTTCCGCCGGCGCGTTCCAGCTGCTTGGCCCCCTGGCAGGAGAGGGTGAGAAAGCCAGAGAAAGAAGGACCCGTCCTGGGAAAGCGAGATCCGCTCGGGCTACGCGTGTCAGACCTACGCGGGCATGTCTTTGGGCAGAGGGGCGCCCAGCTGCACCCCCAGGACGGTCGGGCACCACGGGAACTCTGCACGAGGGAGAACACACACCCACAGTTCTGCCCCAGGGGGCTGCCCTTGGGAATAACCACTTAGGGGGCGCAAGGCGGTGGGAGAGGCGCTCGGGACCACCGGCTCCGAGCCGCCCCCAACCACGATCGCACCCCCCACCCCGCCCGCTCCGAGCTGCCCCCGCCGCGCCGCGTGTGCGGGTGGGAACAATTCCGCACTGGTGGGTAAACAGCCACAGCCCCGGCCCCTCCCCGGGGTCCCCCCACCCCACCTCCCCACCGTCCTGCAGCCGAATTGGAACCTACGGCCCAGCAGGGGGCCCCCAGGAGCTGGCTCTGGAAGTCAGGCTCTGATTGGTCAGGCCCGCTTGTTAACTATTTTAAATATCACTCCCTGTCCCTGGATCTATCAGCGAGAGGCCAGAAAGCAGACTTCCTGCAGAAACCCCTCCACCTTCCTCTCCCTCGCCCAGAGTTTGCCAGTTTAGAACACGAAGGGAGTGTCTCTGGCAGCAGAATGTCTTTTTTCTATGTGCAGAAGAGAAGCCCTTTTCTCATTCCCTTGGGGACCCCGGTGCTCCAGACTGCAAGGAAATTTTCCTCTGTGCCTCTTCCTTTTACTTCCCTAACTTGTTTATCCTGATGAAATTAGGTTAAAATGGCCAGGGAGAGCATCCTAAAAGGGGAAAATAAAGTTACTATAGGCAGACGTGCAGCCTCGGGGCCATGTGCTGACCAGGAGAAACAGCCAG
This sequence comes from Neomonachus schauinslandi, assembly GCF_002201575.2. Classification (NCBI taxonomy): domain Eukaryota; kingdom Metazoa; phylum Chordata; class Mammalia; order Carnivora; family Phocidae; genus Neomonachus; species Neomonachus schauinslandi. The sequence goes on along the minus strand of NC_058405.1, from coordinate 70,954,128 downwards.
GGCCTGGATGATGTGCACACCCCCCACTTGCTGGAGGCTTCTGGATACCCACATTCTCTAATCCTGGCTGCCAGAGGCCCTCTTTCCCTCTGCCTTCCCACCGTTCTGGCTTTCCAGCCCCTGCAGGAGAGAGGGATCCCGTGGGCCCTGTGTAGGGCCCTGGCCACAGACCTGGGCTCTAAGGATATTTTGGTTCCTCTTATATAGCCATGGGGAGGGGACTTCTGTTTCCCCAGAGCAGGAAGTTGAACCGGTCTCTTACCCTTTGGTGGAGGCAGGTTCCAGTGTCACCAACGCAGTCAAAGAAGAGGCCCAGGGCTCTCCCGGCTCAGTGAGGGCCCTAGCGCAAGGGCGCCCCACAAACAGCCTTTGGCACTCATGGGTCTGCATCATGATCTGGAAGCAGTGCGGTCTATTGCATCTACCTCTGCTGAAAACATTTTCATCTTTCAAAATTGTAAGACTCGGGACAATTGAGCAAATGGTCTTTTTGGCTTTTGTTTCTGTTTTGCTTGTTTTGTTTGTTTTTACATGAAATCAAAGGCAGGCTGTAGAGTGGAAAGGGTCAGCCCAGGAAGGACACAGAGTAAGTCCTTAATCCCTCTGGCTGTCATCTCTTCTTGAAATGAGAAAAATACTTACTGACTGCCTACCTCAAAGAGTTGCCGTGAGTAGCAAATTTAATCCAGCTGCAAAATGCTTTAAAAAGTATATAAAGGAGCCATGTGAATTTAAGCGATACTGGTTTTTCTATTTTATTCCAGCAAATTCATGACCGTGTGTAGGGAACACAGGGTGTCACACACTTAGCAAAGCTTGCCTCTGCACACCCAGCCTCGGTTCCCCTCTGGTCCACACCCCACGTGAGGTCCTCCCCTCCCCAGATACCCCACTCTGAGATATCCTCACCAGATCACCACTATGCTCCCACTGGGTGCTCAGAACAGGGTCTCCCCGGGGCAGGGGTGCGTGTCTGTGAGGCCTTTTTCCCAAGTGTACAGCTTCATTGTGTCAAGGATCCCACCATCCTGCTGCAGCTCAGCTGGGGGTTCTGGGCCGGAGGAGGGGTTAAGACCAGATGACCAGGGGCAGAACTGGTGTAAAGAAGCACATGTTTAACCTAGAGGAGAGGCCATCAGGTTAAGAAGCCCTGGGAGAAGTCTGGAAAGGCCTGCCGTAGTAGAAAAAAGATTAAAGTATTTTGTACAGCTTTAAGAGGTAGAACCGGGTGGGCCCTGTGCTAGGATTTAAGAGGTCAGTTTTTTTGTTAAGCCATCTTAATCATTTTTAAGTGTACAATTCAGTACTGTTAAATATATTCACATTGTTACACGACAGATCTCTAGAGCTTTTTCATCTTGCAGAACTGAAACTCTATACCCATTAAACACGAATTTCTGGGGCACCTGGGTGGCTCAGTCGGTCAGGCCCTTGGCTCAGGTCAGGATCTCAGGGTCCTGGGATCGAGTCCCGCATCAGGCTCCTTGCTCAGCGGGGAGTCTGCTTCTCCCTCTGCCTCTGCCTCTCTCCCCTGCTTGTGCTTGCTCTCTCTCTCTCTCAAATAAAATAAATACAATCTTTACAAAAAATAAATAAACACGAATTTCCCCTGCCCCCCAGCCCTTGGCAACCACCTTTTTACTTTCTATCATTTTAACTCTTTTGGACACCTCATGTGAGGGGAATCACACCATATCTGTCCTTTTGTGACTGACTTCTTTCACTAAGCATAATGTGCTTCACTTCCATCCATGTTATAGCATGTGACAGAATTTCCTTCTTTTTTAAGGCTGCATAATATTTCATTGTATGTATATACCACATTTTATTTCATTTGTTCATTGACATGTGGGTCATTTCCACATGTCAGTTATTGTGAATGATGGTCTAATGAACATAAATGTACAACTCTCTCTCTGAAATCCTGCTTTGAATTCTTTTGGATATATACCCAGAAGTGGGATTGCTAGATCATATGGTAATTTTATTTTTAATTTTTTTAGGAACTTCCATACTGTTTTCCATATGGCTGCACCATTTTACATTCGTACCAACAGTGCATGAGGGTTCCAATTTTTCTACATCCTTGCCAACAGTTGTTATTTTCTTTTCTTTTGATAGTGGTCATCCTAATGGGCATGAGGTGACACCTCATGGTAATTTTGATTTCCATATTTCTGATGATTAGTGATATTGAGCATGTTTTTATATGCTTGTTGCCATCTGAATATCTTCTTTGGAGAATAGCCTATTCAGGTCCTTTGCCCATTTTTTAATTGGGTTATTTGGGTTTTTTGTTGTTGATTTATAGAAGTTCCTTTATATGTTCTGGTTATTAGCCGCTTATCACATATATGATTTGCCAATATTCTCTCCCATTCCACAGGTTGCCTTTTCACTCTGTTGATTGTTTCCTTTGATGCATAGAAGTTTTTTAAGCTTAATGTAATCTCATTTGTCGCTTTTTGTTTTTTGTTGCCTAAGAAGACATATTTTTAAAGACGGGTTTTTTTTCTTAAAGATTTTATTTATTTATTTGACAGAGAGATAAAGAGAGAGCACAAGTAGGCAGAGAGGCAGGCAGAGGGAGAAGCAGGCAGAGGGAGAAGCAGGCTCTCCGCTGAGCAGGGAGCCCGACACAGGGCTCGATCCCAGGACGCTGGGATCATGACCTGAACCGAAGGCGGCCACTTAACTGACTGAGCCACACAGGCACCCCTTAAAGATGTTTTTTAAGTTATTTACAGGGTAAAAGATTTCAAAAGAGAAAGGGGGTTGGGTAGAGAGAGACAGCAACAGAAATGTACATACACATATAAACATACCTAGATATATATTCATATACATATGCACATAAAATTCTCCTGTCTACCCGATACCCAGTCTCACAGTTTTCTTTCCCAGGGGCAAGCACAGTTGCCATTATCTTTCCAGATAAAACCTAAACATATATTCATGTGTATCTTTCTTTTTGATTATATAAATGTGACATGTATTATTGAACCACTTTCTTTTTCTCACAAATCAACATGGCCAGGGGCAGAAGAACCAATGTAAAGACTTCCCTGTCAGTATGTGAAAATAGTTGATTTTTTTTAACAGCTGCCTGATATTCTACCCAACAGATACTCCATAATTTGTTTAATCAGTCCCCCGGTTAAACATTTAAATGATATCCAGCCCTTTGCTGTAATGAATATCTTTGCACACGCGTCTTTGAGCCTGTGTGGACTGTATCTGTAGAATAAATTGTTAACAGTGGAATGGCTGGTCAAAGGCTCCGTGCGTTTTCAATTTTGATAGATATAGCCAGATAGAGGGCTGATTTTACCCCAAAGTAAGAAGGGATTTTGTCAACCGAAACTGCCCAAAGTGCTGTGTGCTACTTTAGGAGGTTGTGAGTGTCCAAAAAAAATCAAGGCCAGGTTACACATCAGCTTGTCAAGAACACCACTGGATATTTCCAAGCATTGTAAACTCATTGACCACAAAATTCCTTCCAACACCGATATGGTAGCTTTCTAGTAATAGGAATAGCCCAAGAGACGCGACCTAATTTTGCTGCATACTGTTCGATGGTAAAGCAAGATGTTGGCTTGATGTTGGCGCTGGGAGATGCATGAAGGATGCACGTTAATGCAACACATGGCAAATGAGGTCCTTGAGTGCAGCAATGCTCTAAATGAAGGGTTCCCTGTGGTATCTTTGTACCCTGCGGCCCTGAGCAAGTGGTTAGAAAGGATACTTGGAGGAGCTCCTTCTTGTCCTTTTTATCCATCCTCACTCCCATTGGGCACATCCAGAACTCCACATGTGGAAAAGCGCTCTTTAGCAGAGGTGGCCAAACAGAGAGTACTGTTCCGTTGACAGCCTTAGGTCTGGGTGCTCAAAAGCTGGGCCATGACCCACCGGTGTGCTGTAATGCGATGCAAGGAGTGTAATTACTGCTCTTGCTAATTGAAGAACCAAGGTTTCTCAGGGATGGCAAGTTCCCTGCCTTACATCCACTCATTTAATTTCCAGCAGTTGATTTTTTGGAAAGCTCTTTCCTGTAGACACAGAACGGAAATCTGTTCCCTTATTGGTTTTAGTTCTTCCTTTTGGAGCCACCAAATACAAAATTTTTCTTCTTCTACATTCCAGACCTCAGATATCGGAGAACAGTCAGCAGAGGTGCACTCCGTCTTCCCTTCTTTGGGTTCCTTCCCCTCGTCTTCCAACCATTTCTTATGTGTCATGTTTTCCAGATGTTCACTGTCTTAATTGCTCTTTTTGAACACCTCCCAAGCAGTCAAAGGCCTCCGACAGTGTGCTTCCCAGAACTGGGCCTGATCCTGGCCAGGGAAGGGTACGATGGAATCATTTCCTTGTTTTTCTACACTTTAACAGTGGAGCCTAAAATCAGCATGCCAGGGATCTTTGCTTTGGCCTGTCATACATGCCTTTCCACTTTTGGGGGTAAAAGGACCCTGATTTCCCATTAAGGAATTAACCCTTCCCCCATTCTGAGAAGTCCTGAGGGCCTGTCAATCAAGGATTCTCCCCCCACCCCTCCTACTAGGAGGATACTGGCGCACAGAACCCAATCTGGGCCACTGAGACCCGTTCCTAGGGTTTGGAGCCTTTGAGAGAATAACAGAAAACACTGCAACTTAGAAGTTCTGATGGGGGAACATTTCATTCCTGCTAACAGCCTTCCTTCTTCCTGAGGCCTGGCTCTTCAGCCTCCAACAACCACTACTCTAGACCTTTCCAAAGTCCTTTCCAATTAAGTGCATCAGAATCTTTCTGATTGCTTACCGCCGAAGAACTCTGACACCATCAGATTACCTTGTCCTGCCCCAGTTCTGGTGGGGGCCTCACTGTGGGCGACGCTCCTAAATCTGTTTCATAGGCTGTTTCTATTCAGGACACCCTGACACCAAATGAGTGCGTTTTTTTCCCCCCAACACCAAACAGTTCTCCAACTCTCTGGACACCAATTAAGTGTGTTCTATAATTTAATTCTGACACCGTATCTCCAGAATTAATACGGAGCCCCCAACTTAAGGTTTCAGTCCCAAAAAGCTGCCCCCATGTCAGCTACCAATTGCATGTCCTGGGGGCCTCCCAGCGGCTGTAAAGTTGGGGGTTCCCGCGACTCCCTCCTCAGGTTCGAGAATTTTCTATAACAGCTCACAGAACTCAGGGAGACGGTTTATTGTGAAGGGCGTTATAAAGGATACAAATGAACAGTCAAATGGAAGAGATTCATAGAGCAGGGTATTGGGTGGAGGGAGGGCAGGGCTGTGGAGCTTCCACACCTCTCTGGGCAGGCCCCCCTCCCACACCTTGATGTGTTCACTGATCAGGAAGCTCTCCGAACTCCATCATTTATGGAGGTGGCATTACATAAGGATGATTGATTAAATCATTGGCCATTGGTGATTACTTCCATCTCTAGTCCCTCTCCCCTCCCAGGTCAGGGGATTGAGCTGAAAGTTCTAACCCTCTTATCACAGAGTTGGTTCCTTGGGCAAACAGCTCCCAGCCTGAAGCGATGAAGTCACTTCTTTAGCATAAACTCAGGTGTGGTCGAAAGGGGCTTGTTACGAATAACAAAAGAAACTCCTCTCCCATCATTCAAGAAATTCCAAGGGTTTAAGAAGATCTTGTACCAAGAACCAGGCATGAAGACATTTCTTTTTAGATCACACTTTCACAGAGGGCTGCTAGTTTTGTCCTTGGAAAGTCGCTTTGGGACAAAAACAGCCTTTGAGGATCCTCTGATCTCTCTTATTTGTTCCCTTATATCAAAAGATAACCGACTGCATGTTGATTTGGTTATTTTACCATCGAGGTCCGTCCGGTCCAGTCTTTGGCAAAAATGTGAAGCAGCTATTTATAGCCCCTGTGTATTGGCCACTCACTCCGTGCCACCTCTCAGGAAACTCAGCATTCACAGAGGTTTCCCAGATGGCCAATAAGACGGCCTTGAGGTTCAAACCCAAATCTCCCTCTGAAGCCAGGGAGAGAGAAGAGATTCCCTTAGGATTCACAGCCCATGAGTGAGTGACTGGGGGGAGAAGGTGTGTGTCCAACTGTTCCTGAAGACGTGGGACAAAAGGGGTAAAGAAGCTCATGGAGCCAGCCCCAGGCTGCAGGAGGTCCTAGACCCCACGTACTCATTAACAGCGTGGTACAGGTAGAAAAGGAAAAATGGAATCACCGAGTGTTGAGGTGCAGGTTGAAGGCATCAGATTACCAGTAAGACAAAGACCTGGGTGGGGAAGGCTGCTCCCAGCTAGGTTTCCATCAGCATCCTGAGCACCAGGCATCAACACGGTGATGCGCCCTACATGCTAGCGTCCACGTCTCACCGCATCCTCTTTCCGATTCAGAGGTTGTAGGAAAGAACCCCCCTTGCTTTCTCACTGTGCCTCCTCACCCCAGCTCCCCACCACGCTCCAACAGAGACTGCTCTTCGGGAGGGAATTAACAGCCTAAGGAATCCGACATGCCCAGAGAAAAGACAAACACTGTGGGAAAATGTAAGTTATATTAAGATAAATTTAGATATGGCTTTTACTGGAGTTTTTTTTTTTTTCTCACCCAGATTTGGTAGTTTTAAGATCCTAATTTTATAACCTCGGTCATGGGGAGAACCTCGACTCATTCCTGTCACTTTAAACAGCCTTTTATAGCCTCAGCATCTAGAGTACATTTCCTCTTCTTTTTCAACATATCACATTTCTTGGCAGAACCATCTAGCAGAAAGCACCAAAATTTTTATAATGAGGATAAAATCAAAATTTCACACATCAGATTTGTCTTGTAGATTGTTTCTTCCTGCTACATCTTTCCCTCTTTTAACTTTATTTTAGTAGCCAACAATTTTAAATTTGATCTCGGCATTGTTCAATCATCTTATAGGTTTTTGTTGCCAAAGGGCATTTGCTCTTTGCTCTGACTTTAAAGTTGCTACACTGAAAGACTTTGCCAGTGTAATCACTCAGGAGCTCGGTTGTACTCAGGCAGTTGTCACCTCCCACTCGAATTCCGGGGGTGAGCTCCGCAATGGCCTCCCCGCTCTTCCGGTCCCAGTTTAACTTGGCTTCTCGCTAAGATTTTTCCATTTTAAAATGTGTGCTGTGCTCTTGATTCCAATGTAAAGGTTGTTTGTGATTGCCTTTAGGAGTCAAGATCGAATTCAAACCCAAAATACTGCAGGAGCCACAGAAGGACCCTCTCACTTAACTACCCCACCAGGCCAGGAGGCCCAAGTGGCCTTTGCCTCTTCAGCTGAGTCACCATGGTCCCCCAACCGTGCTTTTTCCCCCTGAAAACGCTCTCCAGGCTCTGCTCAGTGACTAACTCCGTCACGAATGTGACCCAGTTTGTTTGGCAAGATGTGATTTTTTTTTTACTCACGCTGCTTTTCCTGGTCACGACTCTCTCTCTCTCTCTCATTCTCTCTCTCTCTCGCAGGCATTCAGCGACTCCCTCTCGGCACCCGGCTGGCCCTGCTGCCCAGCTGGATGGATGGCTTTCTCCCCAGCTGTTCCCTTTGCTGCCCGCCCTCCTGTCTCCAGCAAATCCATATTCCATTTGCTTTTCTGCAGCCGTTTGATACCTCCAGAGTCTCCTTAAAATAGATAAACACTAATCTCCAAGGGAAGTTGCAGGGCAGAGCCCACAGATTTGTACCAGCTCAATAATCTGCTCTAGAAGGCAGCTGGAGGAAAAGCAGAACAACGGGAGTCACTATGTACAGGGCTTTTCATCATTTACAGAGCACTTTTTTTTTTTTTAGAGATTTTATTTATTTATCTGAGAGAGAGAATGGGAGACAGAGAGCATGAGAGGGAGGAGGGTCAGAGGGAGAAGCAGACTCCCCGCCGAGCAGGGAGCCCGATGCGGGACTCGATCCCGGGACTCCAGGATCATGACCTGAGCCGAAGGCAGTTGCTTAGCCAACTGAGCCACCCAGGCGCCCTACAGAGCACTTTTAACTCACATAGTCTCACTTAATAATATATGTGATCACCGATGGCGCAGGTATAAGTGGTCCTTCCATTTTTCAGGGAGGAAACCAGGGCTCAGAGAGATGAAGGACTTGTCTATACAGTAAGGGAGACGGCCAGCACTTGAACCTGCCCTTTTTAAAAACTGCTGTATAATTTACATTCAACAAAATGTGCAGATCATCATTGTCGTTTGCTGAATTTTGACAAATGTATATGCATGTGTAACTACCTCCCAAAAAGGATACAGAACATCTCCACGGGCGCCTGAGTGGCTCAGTCGGTTAAGCGTCCGACTGTTGATTTCAGCTCAGGGTCGTGAGTTCAGCTTCAAGCCCCACGTTGGGCTCTGGGCTGGGTGTGGAGCCTACCTTGAAACAAAACAAAACATTTCTATCACCCAGAAAATCCCCTCAGGTCCTTTCCCAGAAAACCCTCAACGGCTTTCTGATCTCGGCACCAGAGATTAGTTTGCCTTGAACCTCAGTCTTCTGACTCCAAACTCCGTACCCCATCTTTTCCATTACACAATGTTGTTGCACCTTTGAAATTACCGGAATGGACACTATGGGTCGCACCTGGCTGGATTCTATGGACACAGGACCTTGGGAAGCCGGACCATAGTCTTTCAGCTGAAAAAGCTGGTCGACCGGTGGAGTGGACCTCAAGGCTTGCAGTTTCTGGAATGCATGGAGAATGATCCCCAAACTCCATAACGACCCCATCTCTCAAGCATACCGTGAAGGTAAACTACACTGACCGCCCTCCGGCCTCAACAGCACTTCTGGGACGCGGGATTACTGAAGGAAAATTGTTATAAGGTGTAAAGGAGAGGGATGGGAATCCAGCTTTGAGTTACAAACACCAGACCTCAGCCATGTGAGTTACAAACACCAGACCTCAGCTGACACTTCTAGGACCTCCCCGCTCAACCTTGACCTCCACTGCAGCACCTGCGGCCACCAGCTGCAGGCGAAACCCTGAGTTCTTACACCGGACTCTTCACTCGACTTTTCATGCCCATCAGGCATGCGTAAGCTGTAAATGGGGAGTTCTGCAACTGGAGGCCTCCATTTTAGGGGGGAGGGGAAACAAAAGGAAAGAAAGAATAATAAAAGCCAATTCTATGGCTTCGAAGGCTGTGCAGTAAATGGCGCTAATTTGCTGAGTCACATTCGGTAGCGTTCCTACCAGGCTTTCATTAATGAAGGGATACATAATACAATTAACCTTATCTACTTATCTGCCCACAGTTTTGTGCCAAACTCCTTATTCACTCTAGTAGGTTAACTGGTTCCTCTTGGATCTTGTTTATACACAGCAGTGTGCTGGTGAATGTTTAACAGCTGATTCTCCGGGAGAAAAAAAAAAGGCCATGACTCCATCTGGATGGTGCGTGATTCGTGGGTGGCCCTGTCCCCTCTGCCTACTCTCCCAAATTCTCCCAGAGCGGTGTTCTCTTTTCAAAAAATGTATCGTACAGGCGAGAGTTTGCAAGGTATTCCGTTTGCTCCTGGGTTGGAATCTCCAAATCAACCTGTAAAGTCACTTTGAAGTGCACGATACATATAGGCCAGCCGGAGATGAATTCCCACCTGTCCCCATTCCGGGGAATCTGAATGGCCAGCCTCCACCCTTCCTTTCTTGCCTCGGTTAACAGCTAGTCTTGAAATGCTTTCAGAATCTCTCTAAACATCCAGCTTGCTTTCTTGCCTTGTTTTGTTTTTCTCGTTAGAAGACCAACTGCAGAAAAGCACAAAGCATGCAATCATTTCCTGCTCCCGGATGAGCATCGACAGCCATGCACAGAGGAAAAGGATGTCAGGAAGAGGCTGCGGCCTAAACAGGAGCCAGGAGCAAATTCTAGGGTTAATACATCTTGGGAAGGCCCGCCACTCTGCCATCATAGTCCTCATCTAGAAAGCCAAGACAGGGAGGTTTGCAGGTTCATCTGCAAGGAGTCATGAGGTGGAGAGATTGCTTTTGTTTTTTACGTTGGGGCAGCCTGGGAGCCGGGCTCCTTGCTCTACCGGCATTGACTGCTCCATGCTGTTCTCTTTAACCACGTTAATTAGCGCTCGCCACATCATGTGTCTTTGCTCCTTCTTCCCCCAGAACTTGACCTGATTCCGCATGACCTTTCCCAATTTCATCTTCATTTCCTGTCCCAACTTGCCGTGCTCTCTGCTTTCTGCCCTGGGTTTTCTGTGCCACACATTTCTCTTGCAGGAGGGTTGACATTACATTTTTAAGCCTTCTGAAGACTTTAGACATTTCAAATAATTACCCAAGCTTCCTGTCTGTCTTGGTCAGCTCAGTCTCTTTCATGCCGTACGTTCATTAGATTCTTCATACAGGCACTTTGCTGACTGGTAGGCGGAGATTCAAAGACATCCAAGAAGAGGTCCCAACCCTCGCTGACTTTGTAATCTAGGAGAGGGGATAAGAATAATATCTCCGCTACATTGATGGCTTTCTGTCAGGCAGTTTCCTTCATGGGCCTCATGATAATCCTTGAAATAGGCAGTAATGGGATTCTCATTTTAAGTATGTGGTAACTGAGGCTCAGAGAGGTTAAGGAATTCACCAAGGTCACACAGCTAGTAAATGGTGAAGGTAGTTATGAGTTGAAGGTTCTAGCCCAAATGATTCCAAAACCTGAGCCACTTACCACAGAGGGACAGACTGAGGACCCAAATAAAAACACTACAAGGGAGAAAGTGCCGATGGCAAAAACGAAGCAGAATTTAAGGGTTGGGTGATTTTAGAAGTTGGAGATGGAAATCAGAGGGGTTTCCTGAAAACCTTTTCTTTGTGAAGAAGTGAGCTCCCTGGCCCTGAAGGTACTTAGGTGGAAATCGGAGCTCCAAGCAGTGCTCTTGACCAGTGCCTGAATCTGGAGGAGGCCTCTCTCTCTTTGTGAGACCTTCAGTCCTTGGTATAATATGTTTTTAGCAAACGGCCTATGAGTGGAGCCTAGAAGCAAGACTTCTTGTTGGTACAGACTGGGAAGGGGGGTGGGGGGACGTGTTCAGGGTAGAAAGAACCCAGGGACCAAGTCCCCACAGCTAGAACACACAGAGGCAGCTTTTCATTTTGAGTGGGGTTCTCAGATCCCATAAAGCTCGCCCATTACTTGGGTCAAGAATATCTACATAAACACAGCTGTTGTTTGACAGTTAAAGAAGAAATAAATGTCATCATTGAAGTCAGTGGTTCTCAAGGATTTATTCCGTAAGCTGGACTCAGGGGTTCTACGAGTAAAATGCAATGATTGCGGTTTTTACCGATTTTCAGGGGGTGATGGAATCGCACTCTTGTCCCAAAGGCACCACAGCCTCAGTATACGGCACCGAAATTTGTCTCCTAGATTTTCCTTAAGACTTTGGCAACTGCTACCACTTGTCTGCCAGTGAACACTTATATGATAAAACAAATAAATGAGCACAGCTAACAAAAATTAGCAGAAAAACGCAGAAATCACCAATTAGGCTTGGTGTGACAGCTTGATTTTTTTTTTTTCATGGACAGTTGGTGGTAAATTTAGATTGCATACATATATTATAGAGTCATACTTTCTGCCCGTAAAATTGTCTGAAATCATTTAATAGAAATAAATATGTCAATATCTCATGGTGTTCTAGAAAGAGCACCATGGCTTCAGGTGCTCCCCCTAGCCTTCCTGATAATGCCGGGTGAGTGAGTGATGATTCTGTAATTGTTTTACTGCAAGGTGAGCAGTAACGTGTAGAAATTCTCCATGGTGGGACTGTACCCCTGTTAGGCTGGAGGACGCTTTGAAGTGTTGATGGAAAACAGTTCAACTTAGGTGGACAAAGTAGAGGGAGGGTTCCCGAGACTTTTCTCCAGTTAGTCCTGCGTCCTCTAGAGCCTGGGAGGGATCACCCCCAGGAGTTTTTTTCAAAATGGACCCACACTGCCCCCTCCCCTGAGGACAGGTCCCAAGCCTGTCACAAGCCTCTGACCTGTGAAAATCTCAGCGCCAGCACGATGTGAAGAGGCCCGACGGGTGATTTCCTGCCTTCACCTGCCCGAGAACCTCTGCCTAGACACCAATGACCGGAACGTTTCATGATGTTTCACCAATAGTTTAAACGTTTCCATTTTAAAGAGCCCCCTTGGCTGGCAGGGGACTGTGATGCCCCTCTCCTCCGCCAGCCCACCCTTCTCCCCAGCCCTGCATCAGAACCAGCATTGGGACACAATGTCTCAAGCCCGGCAACAGGCCCACTCTGTCCGATTCTCCTGTAAAGCCAGCGTAGACTGCAGCATCTCTGCCCACAGGAGTCTGCTCTACTCCGGAGCCCTTGAGCTTCACAGCCGCTGGTGCCACCCCAAGCCCAGGCTGCCAGAAATGCCACAGTCCTTTCTCGGAGCACTGGTCTGCTCCCCGCTGAGCCCATCTCCCCTCCAAGGTTTCAACAGTGCACTAGATGCTCATGACATTAGCTCGGGCCTCTGGAACTGCCTCTGGGACCCTCTCTTTAAATATCCACCAGGCACCTCCAACTCAACCTTCTCAAGACTGACCTCATCATCTCCTGTTCTAACCTAGCTTTTTCCCTGTAACTTCCAACTCAGTGGGAGCACCATCATCTTCCCAGCCACCCAAGCTAGAAATGTGGGAGCCTTCACCAAATTCTTTCTCTCCCAACACTCCCCCATAACCAATCAAACATCGAGTCCTGCTCAGCTTATTTAGCTGCCTTTCCTATCATCATAGTCCTGGCTCAAGCCCTCATCCCGTCTGAATTCACTACAGCAGGTCTCCCTGACTCAGCCTCTTCTCCCCCGAATCCCATCCTCCATACCGCTGTCCGAGGGATCTAGTTACAAAGCCACTCATATATCTAGTGATACCATTATTGCTGGAGAGCCAATGAAGCCTGAGCGCCTTCCTCTATTACACGTGGCCCCGTCTCCCCACCTTTATCCCCTACCTTGCCTCACCTAATACTTTAAGCCCCATCAAGACAAAACTGCTCATCTCTTAGCTCCCTGTTACCTTCCACCTCCTTCTGCCTCAGGGGCTGATGTTTGGTAGGTATCACCAGCTGCCTCTGATCTCACCACCTCCCTCCCAGAGTTAGAGGTCCTTCCCAAAGGTCCCATGATCCCTCATGCCTCTGGATTACCCTATTGATTTATATTTTCTGTTTATCTGTCTGTCTCTTCCAACGAACATTGGTTGCTTAAGGGCAGGGACTGCACTTTCTACTATCTTCGAATTGCCAGCCCCTAAAATAGTGCTTGGCCGGTCATGGAGCAGAATTACACAGAGGGTAAAAATCTAAAGCAAGCTCCAGCATAGGAGTGTTGGCATCTCTAGTCTTCCGAGAGCAAATGCCAGTCACAGCTATCCCCAAACCTATGCAAGCTGTCTCATCCCATGGGCATCTCTTTACTATTAAAACACCTTCCAGAGTCTCTAAGACAGAGGCTTGGGGGAGGACTCACACTGCTTTCTCTCGATCAGCCCCGATCATCCTTCTCAGTCTCCAACTTCGAATGCAGCTGAGATACTCAGAGGACCCAGGACCCCGCCCCAAGCTCTCCTTCCCAGGACCGGAAGTCACCTAAGGTTCTCCATCACCTCCCTAGACACATGCACACAGACGAAGTGTCTCCTCCTTGTCACAGCAAGCCCCATCAAGATCCCCCCGTGTTCTAAAGTGCCCCCCCACTGGCTTGGCACGATTTGGCCACGCTGACTGATGCCTTGACACCTTTACCACATTTCTGTTTGCTCCAACTTCCTGAGGCCATAGAGAAGAGACTTACCCTTGGAGAAGTAAACAGTACTTTTAGGCCTTTAAAGGGTCACCCATGACGCTTAGCATAATATCCAGAGAGGAGAAACATGGCTTCTGGTATGAGAAATTGGCTGTGTGTTCCCTGCTGGTATTTACTGGATAGTTACCAAGTACACGGCACTCACCAACTATCTTACAAAAGGAAGTTTAATGTCATAAATAAGAACGTGCGCTCCATAGTCAAGCTTGGTTTCAAATCCCAGGTCTGCCCCTTAGTAGTTGCGTGACCTTGGGCAAGTTACTGTCTGTACCTTTCTGGGCCTCAAGTTCCCATCTGTCAAACGGGGGTGATAGAAATAGCACCTCCGCCACAGAACTGCTCTGAGGGGGAAATGAGTTAGTGAAGGAACAGTGTGAGGGCTGTCATTCGTGGTGTGTGGCTGTCATTCATACGCATTAGCTCGTGGACTCCTCACGACTACCTTCTGCTACAGATGAGGATACTGAGGCTTGAGATACGAATCAGACCCGGGCCCAGCATCTCCAGCATCCACATCCCCACACGCACGGGCTGTGCCCTGCCTGAATCCCCTCCGCTGTGAAGCCAGGCCTCCGTTCCCAAGGGTTAAACCGAGGAAGATATTCCGCATCCTTGTATAGATAATGCTTATCTTTCTAGTAGGAAACATGCCCTAAGCTAATTCAAAAGTAGGAAATGTCTCAGACTAAAATACCATTCTTTTTATAAGAAACAAAAGCAAACAAACATCCTTGCCAATTAACACCTGAGCAAGCCACTCCATTAACAGGAAATTGATATGGTGGCAGAGCGGGAGCTCAGGGTTCCAAGTTCTGACTCGGGGTTTTCAACAGGCACCTCCACTCTGCCCTGGGAATAGCAGAGAGCGGAGTGCACACACAGCCAGCGGCTGCAGATGGGGCACCCGTGTCTCCAGCTGCCAAAGGTCGCCTGGCAGGAAGCACGTTGGTGCCCCGGCGGTTCCTTGGACCGTGTGACCTAACTGCCAGGTTATACTTCTGCAATTACAGCCCCCGGGGACCAGCCTGAAACAGACATGGGTTGCTATAATTTAGAAAGGCTAGCACAGTAGCTCTGGTACAAGGCAAAACTTGGGAAGGAGAAGTTTACTTTAGTTCAGGTCTTGTGGTAACAAACAGCATGATAGGCAAAAATATTGCAGCTGGATGATTAATGAGGCACGGGGACCTTTGCGTGTGGCTTTGAAAGATTATAAATACACGGGGCTCGTCAAGCATCGCCAGTCAGTTACAAATTACGAGTCGTCTTTCAGGTGTCCTTTTACACCTCTCGTTTTGAACAGGGCGAGCAAACAACTCTCAATCCACCAGCTGGGGAGTTCCAAGCACGCCACGGAGCATCGGGACACACCTTTGCCCAGGCTGCAGGTTATCGAGAGACGTTCAGTTAGGATTCAACCTCAGACCTTCCTTCCCCTAACTGCATGCTTGGGTGTCCATTAGAAGGCTTGGTTCTGACTGTTCAGTGTTCAAGGATGGTTCCTTCATTAACACTTCTTAGATCCCATTTTTTTGCACGAATCACCAGTCATGGAGATGAATGGCTATGCGGGCCATTACTTTTAAAACGCAGGAAATGTATTTGTGTTTGGGGAGGCTTATTGCTACACTCAAGAATCCAGTATTAGAAGTCGTTGGCTTCCAGAAAGAGAACATTTTAGGGCATCTGGGTGGCTCAGATGGTTAAGCGTCTGCCTTCGGCTCAGGTTATGATCCCAGGGTCTTGGGATCGAGTCCCGCATCGGGCACCCTGCTCAGTGGGGAGTCTGCTTCTCCCTCTCCTTCTGCCCCTCTCCCCTGCTTATGCTCTCTGTCTCTCTCTCAAATGAATAAATAAAATCTTTAAAAAGAGAGAGAGAGAACATTCTACCACAAAGATATGTCTGAAGAAAATAACTACGTGGCAGCAGTCCATGGCGTGCTGTGTTTATAGGATAATCATGACACCTGCTAACCAAGGCTTCGTGAGATTTCGGTCTTTGGTGTGAGATAAATACACACACACACAACACACACACGCCCCAACGGTAAGCATATATGCTGTGCAGCTGAAAATCTCAGTCCTTCATAATGCAAAAGACACTTGAGTCATCTGAGACTCAGTGAGAGTCCACTTCTTCCAACATGAATCCTTTTACCTTTTTAAAATTCGCAACAGTCCATTTTTAGTTTACCTGGGGTCTTTGTAATTAAACATTACATTCATCTTAATTAGGAAAAAGAAAGTCTCTCTCAAGCTGAGAATGCATCTTCCCTTCAAGTCTGAGAAAAATACCATTTGATTGCTTTTGTTTTCATTTCTGTCCCTTAAATGTGTATTGGCCAGAAACATTCCTGTTCTTGAGGCCAGTCGGTTGAGCAATATCTGGTCAGACCACCTTTACAACACATTTCTATCTCCTTGTTGCATTTCTCCCATAAAAACACAGTATTAAACATTTCATAACCTGTGGGGCTGGTGCCCGGCGAAGTGGCCAAGCCAGAAGCTGTTTTGAGAACTTGCCTGGCCAACTGGGCAGTATCTGAGCGGCTGTGTAAGCCCTCACCCGCCACCCCTCTCCACCCTGGTAGGCTGTGTAAGTTAATAGCAAATAAATACCCCACATTGCTTCCTATCTGGGGAGGCAGGTGGGGGGGCGGGGAAGCAAAGACTCCTGCCCTTCTTCTGCTCTTATTTACAGCCCCTACTAGTTATCAGATAGAATTTTCTTAGAGAAGATGGGACAACGAAATAAACTCTGGTACCAAAAATACCCACAGGGAATCAGAATTACTAAGAATAGGCCATGATTTTTGTTTTTGCGTTCAAAGAAAATGTGGCCCAAAGCACGACCATCCACCCAGCCGCATAAGCCAGGAACCCTAAAGTTCACCCATGTCCTTGCCTCTTGGCTTTATCCCTGCATCCAGGCACCCACCTCGTCTTGTGGAGGGGACCTCTCGCCAACCCTGGAATCCACCCATGGTCTTCATCCTCCCTTGCCACTGCTCGCCTGGATGGTGGTGTCTCTGCTGGCCGTCCCGCCTTCCCCTGTCCCTCCAGCCCCAGCTGCAGCAGTGAGGGCTCCAAATGCAAAGCCACCCAGGTCTCTCTCCTGGCGGGGCTCCCACCGCCTACAGAGTCCCAGCTCCTTGGTCTGGCATGCAAAGGCCTGCCCATGGTGCTTGCTGCCCCTCTTCCAGGCTCTTAGCACTGCGGACGCATCCCTGTGATTGAATGCATCTCACTGTCTGCGATCAGATGTGCGTGATGGCCTTGCCTCCTTGACTGTGAGATCCTTGAGGGCAGGTGCTGTCTCTGTCAGATCTGTATCTCCTACACCAAACAGGGGAAGTGCTCACTTAGTAAATGAATGTACAATATAAAAAATAATTTTTATACCCCGCCTTATTCTAGACAGAATTTGAGATGGCAAATGAGTGGAATTTACAAATAAAATCTCTGCTCCACTAAGACCGTCCATATCCTGAGAAGGTACACGTGTTCATGAGCATAAGCAAACAAGCTATGAACTTGTGACCATCCTCCGTGCTCCTCGCTAGAAATAGTACCAATTGCTGCCATTTGACAATACATATCAAGCACTTAATATTACATCCTCACAGGTCTCCAAGGCAGAGTTTTCTCTTTTTACAAGTGAAGACACTGAGTCAAGGAAACGTTAAGAAATGTGCCCAGAGGGACGCCTGGCTGGCTCAGCCGGATAAGCGTCTACCTTCAGCTCAGGTCATGATCTCCGGGTTCCAGGATCGAGCCATCAGTGGGACTCTGCCATCGGTGGGGAGTTTGCTTCTCCCTCTCCCTCTGCCCCTCCCCCGGCTCGTGCTCTCTCTCTCTCTCTCTCTCTCTCTCTCTCAAATAAATAAATAAAATCTAAAAAATTAAAAAAGAAAGAAAAAGAAAAAGAAATGTGTCCAGAGTCACACAACGTGTCAATAGAGAGAAAAGAGTTGATCCTGGAGACCTATTTCCAAATCCTCCGCTCCTTCCGCTGTGTCATGACGCCTCTCTGTTTAAAGCTTGGCTTCTGACACTATGAGCGCTGCCAAAATTTTAAAAGCAGTTTGCTTCTGTCATGGTCGGCAAAGGCTGTGGGTGGCACTGCAGTGTGGCTTTAAAGGAAGAGGCTGGGAGGAGTTATCGCCTGAACCCTGAGCACGCCTGGCCTTTCTCCCCAGCCCGCACCTCCACGCTCCCAGGCAGGAGGACTGAGGAAGACTTGGAAGCTGCCTAAATGACACTTTGACCTGAACTAGTGGTAGAGAACAGGCAATTTGACTGTTTGCATCTATTGCCCACTAATGCCAGTGGAAACCACTGGAAGAGCTGCAAGCCGCCCGGAGAGAGGGTTCACTCCAAATCGTTTCACAGCTCGTTCGTGGAAGGCTATCAGATCTTCCTTCCAGGAATGGCCTCGGTCTCAGAGCCTCTCAAGACAGAGGGGCCACGCCTGGGTTCCAGTCTCTGCAGATGAGCACTGGGAGGGAAGGAGTTGGGGAGAGATCACAGTGACCCAGAATCCAGGTGAGCCCCGGTGACACTCCCACAGGGGGATAGTCAGAGGCAGACCCATCACTGCAAAATTCTGCTCCCCCCAGTACGCCTAGCGTGTTCAGAGAGCCCACCTCACTGTGGAAAAAATCGGAGAGAAGACCCCAGACAGGAGCCCGGCAGATTTTATCAGCAGGGCAAACTCTCAAGCACGACACATGGGCATGCTGGAGGCGGGTGACTGAGGCTAGCCCACAGGGGAAGGAGAAGGAAGAAGGGTCCGCTGAGGGCCCGCTCTGTGCCGGGTCCTAGGGCTCAGGCTCTGTACCAGAAAGCAAGATGAAAAATACAATCTCCAGGGGCGCCTGGGTGGCTTTGTCAGTGAAGCGTCTGCCTTCGGCTCAGGTCATGATCTCAGGGTCCCGGGATCGAGTCCCACGTCGCACTCCCAGCTTGGCGGGGAGTCTGCTTCTCCCTCTCCCTCTGCTGCTCCCCCCACTCATGCTCTCTCTCTCTCTCAAATAAAATAAATAAAATCTTAAAAAAAAAATACACTCTACAACAGATGCCTCACTCAAAACCACCCCAACCTCTCCTAGCAAGATTTCCTAGGCACTAAAGTCTGGGATGCTGAGTCTTTGTTTTCCAAACTCCCTGGCCCTAGGGATTCCACAAGTAACCTTAGGTCAGTTATGAAAATAGCAGGCTACCCCAGGCAGATGCTCTGGTGTGCAGTGCGGTGTGGGCGCTGTCAGCGTCACCCTTATACTGCCCCTCTGGTTACAGACCATACATGCAGGTCTGGTCTGAGGACCCAGTGGGGGTCCCGCAGGACCAGCCCGGAGGGTCCTTGGCTTCCTGCAGGATGGAAATCAGACATAAGCCAGCAGGAAGTGAGAGCAGAGTTTATTGAAGATAAAGAGAGAGCAGATATAGCAGAGTGTCTGGGGGACTCCGAAAGGAAAAGGAGAGAGAGTCTCGTCTTTGCTTGGGGTCTGGGGTTTTTCCTGAAAACTGTGGCCTGGGGCACGTGTCTTCCCAGGCACCCAGGAACAGAAAGGAGTGTTTAGGCATCCTCTATAAATCACTTATGCCCTGGAGCCAGGGGTCCTGGTGAGTCCATGGTCTTGGAAAAGCTTCATGTGGACCCTGCCCAGTCACTCTTTAGATCATATCCATGGTGCTGGAACACTGCAAAGAAATCATTAACTCCTTGACCTTTACAAGGAGTTAATGTCATACCTGATCTGTTCTATAAGGTGTGTGTAAGGCGAGGGTGCAGGTCCTAGCAAGAAGAGAAGCAGGAAAAGGAGCAAAAAAAGCAGTTTTTCCTGAGGTCCCTGAGGTTGCCCTGTCTCACACCGAAGTGGAGATGCTTTGGGCCGTCTCCAGCAAGGGCGAGAAAGGCACTAATGTCTAGTCAGTCTCCGACCGCCTGGGTACAGAGCGGCGTCCGCACCGTCTCCAGCTTGTGCGGTTTTCCGGCCTGCAGCAGAGGCAGTGGGGCTTGGGGCTTGGCAGTGGAAGCAGCAGGTGCAGCAACTACCTGGCCAAGCCAGTTTTGCAGTGTGACTCTGGGCGTTGTGTCCAGGATGCCCAGTCTGGAGCCCTTATCACCATCCTGTAACCCAGGGGTTCCCAAAGGGCGGCCTCTGGCGCAGCTGTATCAGCAGCGCCTGCGCACTTGGTAGAAACGCAGATTCTCAGACCCCGCACCAGGCCCACTGAATCAGAAACTCCGGGGCGGGGCCCAGGAACCTTGGCTCTAACAAACCTTTCTGCAGATTCTGATGCGCGCTGAAGGTTAAGAACCTCGCTACGAGGCAACAGCCTATAATAAATCCATTCCCGCTAAAAGTAATGAGAGCAGAACTTGCTGTGGGCAACTTAAGCCGAATTGGATCAGTGCCTGCCTTCATGTTGTCCATGGGGCAGACACCCAGTTTTCACAAAATGCCATGATGTTCTGGATGAAAACAAAACAGGGCACTTCACTCAGTCAAGAATGGTGAACTCCCAACTATTTTTATTATATACGCTTCCCCAAAATTTTTGGACGTGTATCCTCAATAGTTACACTTATTTCTAAATTTTATATATACTCTGTTAATATATAAAACACATATAAATAAAACCTTAACAGATGAAATTTCTAAAAATGAACATAAATAGAAGTCCTAATGCTTTCTAATGCCCCATGGGTGGGACTTCAGTGATCAATGGTCTAGAATGTAAGAAGACCTTCTAGCAGAATAGCAAAATTGAAGAAACTGAAATGATGGTGCAGGCTATGTCTGTGGAACCGTAAGGAGGTAAGTAAGAGTGACTGGAAAGAAGGAGGGGGTAATAGGATATGATGATGGTGAAAATGACGACAATGATGAGCACAGTAGTAATTATTACCGAGCAACCCACCTGGTCATTTAGCTCAGAAAACAACACTGTGAAGTAGAATGTTTACTCCCACTTTTTGGGTTGGGAAATTGAGGCTCAAATGTCTCCAGTCTAGTAAGTGGCAGAGCTGTGTTTTGAAATCAAAATCTGAGTCTTTTGACGGTCAGTTTCTGGCTTGGGCTTCTGTATGGTTGGAAGAGCCATTGGCTGGGGTAGAAAATTCCAGAGGAGGGACAGGGTTGGAGGGAAGGTGATACATTTTCTTTGATGTTTGAGGTGTCGGAGAGATATCCCAGTGGAGCTTTGTAATACACAACTTAATACATGAATCTGCAGAATGTAAGTCTGGCTGCAGATAAACATTTGGAAAACTTCAACTTCTTACAGTAGTTGAAGATACTTGTTTTGGTATGATCACCTTGATGGCAAGGAGCAAGTAGAAAGGGAAGGGGAAAGAGATAAAGGAGAGGGAGGTAATGAACGGAGCAAACTTTTTGATGAGCTAGGAGGGCAGGGGATGGACAGTACTAACAGGATCATTAGGTCTGGACAGGAGGAAGGACAGAAACCAGACGGACCCAGGCTTGAACCCTAACTCCAACTCCTACTAGCTACCCCAATATGGGAAACACAAAGAATTTCTCTACCTTCACTTCTTCCTCCATCAAATGAGGACAAGGACAGTATCTCTACCGGATAGAGATCTTCTGCAGACGAAATGAGAAATGATAAAAAGTGCATAGTGTTTGGCCCACAGAAAGAACCCAGTGTTTGTAACTATAATTACCTGGTCATTATGATAATTGGTATTGTTCTCCGAGCTAGGAAGGAAGCAGGTAAGGATTAGTGCAAATGTAGAAAACCTTATTGTTGGGGGAGTATAACAGTTACGGAAGGTCTCAGCTGACGACCTCTACTTTTGGGCCAAGCAAGGGGCAAAGTCCAGAACTAAGAGGGAGTGAGAGAAGCAGAGGCAGGGTAGGGGCTTGAGCAGAAGTGCACAAATTTTAAGAGCCACCTTTGGAGATTCAGAGAAGAAATTAATTAAGCCCACTCAAAGGGATCTCTGAGTGGCAATGAGGGCGTTAATGATTAGGCTGTTTACAAAGGACATTCAGAAGAACAAAGTTGGAGAGCTAACACTTCTTAATTTCCACACTTACTATAAAGCAAGAGCAACCAAGACGGTGTGCTATTGACATAAAGACAGACAAAAGTATCAGTAAAATAGAATAAAATGTCCAAAAAGAAACCCATACATTTAAGGACAACTGACTTATGACAACGATGCAAAAGCAATTCATCAGAGGAGGAACAATCTTTATAACAAATAGTACTGACACAATTCAACACCCACATGCAAAAAAATAAATAAATAAAAGAATTTTTATTCATACCTCATACCATATAGAAACATTAACTCACAACGGGCTATAATCCCAAATATAAAACCTAAAACTGCGACACTTTTTGAAGAAAACATAGAAGAAAATCTTGGTGACAAGATTAGGCAAAGATTTCTTAGATGTGACACCAAAAGCACAGTCTATAAAAGGAAAGGTTGATAAATTGGATTTCATCAAAATTAAAAATTCTGCTCTTTGAAAGACGCTATTAAGAGAATGAAAACACAAGTCACAGGCTAGAAAAAAATATTTGCAAAGTCTGTATCTGATAAAAGACCGGCATCCGGAATACACAATGAACTCTCAAAACTCAATCGTAAGAAAACAAATGACCCAGTTAAAAAATAGGCAGAAAGATCTGAGCAGACATGTCATCTAAAAAAAGATCTATGGACGGCAATGCTACTCAACATCATTAGGGAGATGCACATTAACAGCACGATGCTATGCCACGACATTCCTACTGGGATGGCTAGAATCAAAAAGCTCAACTATTCCAAGTATGGGCAAAGATGCAAAGGAGACAGAACTCTCATAGACCGCCGGTGACGGTGCAACACGGTACAGCCATTTTGGGAAAAGTCTGGCAATTTTTAAAAGGTTAAACCTTTTAAATCACCTTCCATATGATCCAGCCATTTCAATTTTTTGTATTTTCCCGAACAAAAAGAAAGCATATGTCTACAGGAAGACTTGTGCATGCACGTTTATAGCAGCTCTATTCCGAATCTCAAACAATTGTAAGCCAAAAAATTGATTAAATCTGGTGGAAAAGGAGAAAAAAACCCACTATGGTTAAAAACAATAACTCAGAACCAACTAAAATCCAGGTCAGGGTTTTGAAATCCCTATTTTAGGGCATTCCATTCCAATAACTAAGAGATTAAACCCCCATTGGAAAACGATAGGGACCCTCACAATCATCAGAAAAGCTATTACAATTATTTTCCTACGCTTAAAATAAAATAACATGGATAAGACAGTAAACAAAGACAATTTGGTAATCACGTTGTATCATTAATCAATGAAAACTTCTTTTTTATTAGAAAGAAAACTAAACAGGCCTTCAAGAGTCCTTTTGCAGGTGAATGGAGGGACTCTGGCGAACGCATACCATGTAATACTACTATTGAGGGCGCCTGGGTGGCTCAGTCGCTAAGCGTCTGCCTCCGGCTCAGGTCATGATCCCAGGGTCCTGGGATCGAGCCCCGCATCGGGCTCCCTGTTCGGCGGGGAGTCTGCTTCTCCCTCTGACCTCCCCCTGTTTATGTTCCCTCTCTCGCTGTGTCTCTCTCTGTCAAATAAATAAAATCTTTAAAAAAAAAAAATACTACTATTGAAATACACCACCACCTGGATGAATCTCCAGATAATTAAACAAAGTGAAAGCAATTAGACAAGAAAGAATGCATGCTATATGATTCCATTTATATAAAACTCTAGAAGTGGCAGATTAATCTCTAGTGACAGAAAGCAGATGCAGTGGTGGCCCGGAAAATGGGGAAGGAGAAGGGAAGGACAGAAAGAGTACAAGGGAGCTCAGGGAAACTTATTCAAGATGACAGGTATGTTCATTATCTTGATTGTGTTGATGGTTTTATGAGTGTAGAGAGATGTCAACGTTTATCAGATTGTACACTTAAAGTATGTACAGTTTATTGGATGTGAGTTATCCCTCAGTTAAGCTGTGAAAAAGAAAACAAGCAGACTCGCTTTACATGGTGATTTTTAAAAAATCGGGGCCCGTTAACTTTTGTGAATGGAGGGATTAAAATCACAGTGCAGTTATGATTGAACCATGTACTGTCGGCTAGGGCTGCCATGAGAAAGAAGCACAGACTGGGTGGCTTAAGCAACAGAGATTTATTGCCTTACAGCTCCGGAGGCTAGATGTCCAAGATCAAGGTGTCAACAGGGTTGGTTGCTTCCAAGACCTGTCTCCTTGACTTACAGATGGCCACCGATATGGTCTTCCCTCTGTCCATGCACCTGTGTCATGGGATTAGGTCCCACCCAAAAGGCTTCCTTCTAACTTAATCACCTCTTTAAAATCTCTGTCTCCAAATACAGTCATATTCTGAGGTGTTGGGGGTTGGGATTTCAACATGAGGGAGGTGGCACAATTCAGCTCATAATAAACACTGTTTTCCATTTATGTTACAGCACTTACCACACCGTTTATTTAGATGTAGCCTAATTTCTTTGAGAATATTCTAGTGATGTGAATTGCATGATTAATAGAAGAGAGAATTTCTTGAATTAGCAGTTGTACTGAACTACCAAAAGCTATGCCTGAGTCCCTAAAAACCCCCCAGACAGACGAGGTAAACCGGCAGAAGGAAACGTGATCTTTTGTGGGATGGTTGGGAAGGAACACAGTTGGAGACATAAAGGAAGGCCTGGAAGTTATTCGTTCAAATAACAGGCAATCGGAACAGGAAAAGAGACAGGATCACGAGGTAGCTTTTTCTTTATCCTCAGGTCCTGTCTTACCATCAGCCGGCTTGGGTGGACCCGAATGGACTGCAGGGTCACCCCGACCCCCAAAGGCAAGTCCTGACTTTACAATTTAAACAAATGGCCAAGTTTGCAAGCAGAGCTCCTTCCTTGCTATGGGGCCAAACCGGAAGCTGCTGCCTTTGTAAACCCCACTTTCTGTTGATGCCAAGGGCAGGAAATTCAAGCCAGAGTTAGGCCGGTGGGCGATCAGGTGTGATGTAAAGCAGGATGCTCATCGGACAACCACCTGCTGAGTGGGGCCCAAGTGTGGGCCTTTGAAAAGCCCCAAGTGGCTAGTTCACACACTGACTTGCAAGTGTTTTTGTTCAGATAATCAAACAAGGCTCAATTTAGAATTTGCATGGGTTTCTAATTCCAAAGCTTTCTTGCTGTGCCTGTGATGGCCACTTCCTCTATGGGCTGGGACCCTTGGACTTGCATGTGGAATGGAGGGGGGTGGGCCTCGGGGGAGTCCTGGGAAAGGAACAAGTGTCTTCTCCTGGGCTTGAGCCAAACTGCTTGTAAAGTGATAACGTGGTCGAGAGATAAACAGCATCCTTTTGGCCGTTAGGTACGCACCTTTACCTTGTACTACAACTAAAAGAATCCTAGTTATTTTCCAAAGTTTTCTTTAAAAGAAAAGGTAAATTATGTGCATTTAGTTAAATGTTTGACCATCTTTCCATACTTTACTGAAATACTGATGTGGATGATTAGGAGGCTTAGAGGACACACCCGTGCCACCAATTTGGGCAAGTCATGGTGCCCTCTGAGGCCTCTCTTCACGAGGAACTGTTCTTTGATTTCTATTTAAACCCGACAGAGGAAATTAGGTGTTTGAGCTGGACACGAGATCAAGCGGACAACTACAGGGTTATGATTATTAAGGATTATTATTTTATTAATAATTATTATGGTGACCATTTATTGAAGAGCTACTATGTACCAAGCACTATTCTAGACTATAATCTGCAGGATTTCATTTACACCATGTTAAGAAGTAGATAATAATATTCACCATTTTACATTAAGAAAATGAGGCTCAGGGAAATTCCTCGCCCAGGGACCCACAAATCTTAAGCAGCGAAGTTGGATTCGGACTTAGATTCGTCTGATTTCAAAGCCCATCCTGTTTTCACCACCTCTCGCTTTTCTGGAAGACGGCTCTAAAATATATCTTGGACTGTACCTGAGTGTTATTTGGTGAGTTATCTTCGTATGTCTATTTAGATTGTAGCCTCCTTAGTAAGAAAAGATTGAGTCCTCTTCTGGCTTTTGCTTAGCAGAATACACAAATTTCATACATTCAGAATGTTACTTAGAAGTCTGTACCTGACCTTCATCAGAGTAGTGTGCCAACGTCAAGCTCCTGGTTTTGACAATGTACTGTTGTCTATAAGACTATTGTTGGGGGAAGCTGAGCAAAGGCCACATGGGAACCCTCTGTACTATTTTTTTGGAACTTTTCATGAGTCTTACACTAGTTCAGAATAAAAGGTTTTTTTAATGTTATTTCATAATGATCATAAAGGGCACCGTGCTGGTATAGTACAAACAAAATTAGGCAAGTCAGGTCCCAGGTTCGAAAGCTGTTCTTCCCTACTAGTTATGTGGCTTTGTACAAGTCATCTGTCCCCAACCGAGGCCCAGCAAACGTGGTATTCCAAGTCCCATTTTAGCATGAAGAGTTATGATTTCCGATACTTAAAAAAATACATTCTAGACTTCCTTTTTAGGATGCAAGAGTGAATATCACATCTAACTTGCTTCCTCCCAAAATACACTAAAACTACAGTAAAGAGATTGTTTAAAGACACACCCCACACAGGCAGGCGGGACAGGAGAGGAAAAAACAGCAACAACATATGAGAAGCTAGGAAGCAGGTGATAAAGGACTTACCAGCCTTGAGTTGGCAGTAGATAAAGCGAAGAATGAGCTTGTTTCACACTAGAGAATCTTCAAAAAAACTCAGGAACCAACAGCACCAGGTACCTTTGGAAATGGAGGCACAAACAGGGTGGCTAAAATAAGGACTGGGTGAAAGCCCCCAGAGACACAGGTCTCTAGCTTCCTGCCCCCACTCTGTACACGGGGAGACTACTTTTACCCCATCTAACCATACTTTATAGATTTCACCCTCCTAAGAGTGTAAAATAGAAGTCTGTGGACTGGGAACTTGGACGCACTGTGTCAAAACCAAGAAGATCAAATGACAGTATACACAATGAGTGCCAGGTGCTGAGACCCCCAGCTCTCCTTCCCCAACTTAGCTCCCAGAACTTTGGCCACCAGACGTTAAGCTTCCAAGCAGGAGACTAAAGTTCTGCACCGGAGAATGTGACCAGTCCCGGAGAAACCACCCAAAGATACTGAAATTAGGGAATGTTCAACAAATAGTCCACCCAGCCAGCTCACCCCACAGTGAAGCTCACAGTCAGCAAACCCCTGCTTTAACCTCAGCGCTTCCAAGTTAGCTTGTTTGTTCTCAACTCTATCGTGGACATAGCTGTACCACAAACAGAAAAAAACGGCAACCTGGAGTCTATGCAGGGAGAAGAAAACTTTCCCCCAAATCATTAATGTCCTCAAAGAGATGACAGAAGATCAAAGCAAGAAGACTGGAATGCTATAAAAAAAGAAGGAGAGGGGCGCCTGGGTGGCTCAGTCGGTCTGACTCTTGATTTCGGCTCAGGTCATGATCTCAGGGTTGTGAGATCGAGCCCCACATCGAGCTCCGTGCTCAGTGGGGAGTCTGCTTGAGGATTCCCTCTCTCTCTCTCTCTCTGCCTCTCCCCCACCCCCACCCCCCCTCTCTCTAAAAAAAAAAGAAAGAGAAGAAACGTAGAGAACAACCGCCAAAAGGGCTCTTGGGAACTAAAAACAACTGCACAGATGACAAATAGAGAGACTAGAAAATAAAGATGATGGTAAGTATCCCAGAAACTATAGCAAAAAGACAAAGAGATGGAAAATGAAGGAGAAGAGGAAAGTAGAGGATGAGTCCAGGAAGTCTGACATTTAAATAATAGAAGAAATCTCAGAAAGAGAGAAGAGAGAAATAGAAGGAAAATCATGGACAAAATTATTCAAGTAGCTGTCCTAGAACAGGACATGCCATTCTAGAATGAAAGGGTCCTCCAAGTACTCAACACAATGGATGAAAATTGTCCAAGGACATCATTGGGCAATTTCTAACCACTGGGGACCCCTTGGGAACAAAAAATGATCCTAGGAGTTTCCATGAAGATGAAATAGATCAATTACAAGGATCAGGAAACACACTGACTTCAGACTTCTAAAAGCAAAAAGACAAAGGACAGAGGGTCTAGTCTGGGTACGATGGTGAACACACCCTCTGCCTGGACTCTCCCATGGATTGCCTTTATAAAACCTGGGCAGAACGATGCAGCATCTCTTCGGAGAATCCGAAAAGTAAATGGCAGCAGGCAGATGGAGAAAGGAGACCAGAATCCGGAGTACCACCAAACCAGCAGTATGAGCATCATTTTTTCTTCTGGAAGACCCAGCCGTGACTCAAGTCAGTGTGAAGCAATGGCAACAGACGCCTGAGGTGCCTAATGAGTGGAGTACTATTCAACAATAAAAAGGAACAAATAATTGAATGGCTGACCCTTAGATGCATTTTCCTAAGTGAAATAAGCCAGATCCAAAAGACTATTACATAATTCCATTCATTGCACTTTCTGGAAAAGGCCACACTACAGGGACAGAAAGCAGATCAGTGATTGCCAGGGGATGAGGTTCAGGGAGGGGTTGACTGCGTGAGGGCAATTTTGTGGTAGAATTATTCTGTGTCATGACTGGTGGTGGATACACGACTCTGTGCATTTGTCAAAACCCACAGTCTCTCTCTCTCAACAAATAAGATCTTTAAAAGGCGGCGGGAGGGGGGGTAAGCTGGGTGGCTCAGTCAGTTAAGTGGCTGCTTTAGGCTTAGGTCATGATCTCAGGGTCCCGGGATCGAGTGGGGAGTCTGCTCCTCCCTCTGCCCCGCCCCCAGCTCATGTACGCACTCTCTCTCTCTCAAACAAATAAATAAAATCTTTAAAAAAACCCACAGACCTGTATACCACAGAGTGTGAAGATTGTTGTATGTAAATATAAAAAACCAAATGAATCAGGGTATGGGAGGGAGCCCAAAAGGAATACACACCATAACAAATTAACCTAAGTGTATTACAAATTACTAACATAACCACACTGAAAGGGGTGAAGAAAAGAACTTTGGAACTTTGGGAAAACAGTTATTCTAACAGGAGACTGTAAGGCTTAAGACAAAAAGAATTCTACGCAAATACTGCATTCGTTACTCAGAAGACTGTGGGTTAGCAATTCTCAAATTACTTTATGCCTGCACTAGGGTTGGAGAGAACAGTAAATACGGTGTCGGTCATGAGAACCAGGCTTCCCACCGGCAGAGGAAGAAGCTACAGATAGGGAAAGCAGAAAGGCTGGAGTAAACCCTGTGGTGCTGGGTTGGAATCGGGGCTATCAGTACAAACGCTCATGTTCTTTTAAATATGTATACAGTTCAATAGATAAAGAAATAAAAATATATGTGTATATACTTGCCTTATTATACATACATATATTTCCTAGCTCGGCCTGCTGAGAAGGCCTAGAAGCCATGACACCCCAAAAACAATGAGCCCACCTAGTGCCCAGATGTTGGTCTTTAAATACTATGATCCTTTAAAGGGCACCGGGGCTCCTTGAGAAGTGGCTGAGCCAGCTGAGTGAGCAGAGACATGAAGTATCTTGTGATTTCAGAAGGTAAGAAAGTGCCCAAAAAAGATGAAGGCACAGGATTCAAGGAACACAGGACCCAACCTGCAAGCGCTTCCAATGGCCAAAGCTGGAACAATCTGAGGTACAATATAAATGATAATGTAATTAGATTATAGCCCATAGAATAAAATAAATACCCATGAGTTCATACTAATATAAACACATGAATGAATGAATGAATGAATGAATGAATGAATGAGGGGGAAAGGGGCAGCTCTTCCTTACGGAAGAATTCCAATTAACAATTGTAGAAGAAATGAGGAAAATACAGACTCGCCATTACAACGCCACAGAAATCATTGTTGTAGGCAAGATTCTCCAGCAGATGCCACAATTAATGGGCAGAAATTTGAAAAGAAACAGGACACTTATACAATCTAACAGTATCTCCCTCAAGATATTTATTAACTAAAAAAGGAAAAACAGTAACTTTACAGCAGAGAAACCCAGCCCCTTAGTCTAGCAATCAAGGTAAACATCACCACTTCTAGGAAAGTATCCACATCATGAATCCCTTGGTCTGATGCCCTGAGAAGTGTATATCACTTCTATGGTGTCCTTGCTAAAAATTCATGAGAAATCAACAGGCAAACCCAAGTGGGGGGATATTCTACAAAATAACTGACTGACTGGTATTTTTTTTTTTCCAATAGTGACAAAATCATGAACAATAAGGAAGGACTGAGGAATTGTCACAGATTGGAGGAAACTAAGGAGAAATAATTAAATGCAATGTGGGATCCTGGGAAGGGGGCATTAGTGAAAAAACTGGCAAACTCCTTATAAACCCATAGTTTATTTAATAGTATTAATTTCTTGGTTTTGATCACTGTACTATAATTATATAAGATGTAAACATTAGGGAAAGTTGGGTGAGGGGTATATGAAAATCCTCTGTACTATTTTTACTTTTCTGTAAGTCTAAAATTACTGCAAAATAAAAGTGTTTTTTTTTTTTAAGTACATACTATGGGGCGCCTGGCTGCTCAGTCAGAAGAACATGTGACCCTTGATCTCAGGGTTGTGAGTCTCAAGCCCCATGTGGGGTATAGAGAGTACTTATAAATAAATTTAAAAAAATAACTTTGGGGGTGCCTGGGTGGCTCAGTAGTTAAGTGCCTGACTCTTGATTTCAGCTCAGGTCATGATGTCAGGGTCCTGAGATCCAGCCCCAGATGGAGCCCTGCGTGGGACTCTGTGCTGGGCATGGAGCCTGCTTAAGATTCTCTCTTGCCCTCTCCCTCTGCTCCCCCCCAAATAAATAAAAATAAAAAACTTAAAAAAAATACATACTATGTTAAAATGTCATTTTACATCCTCAGCTGACCTATCATAGCTAACTTCTAAGGTTTATTCAGTAATCACGTGGACTTACGGATGTAAATTCCACCAGCGCTCAATCCTAATGGTGAATTCTGAGTTGGTACCTGGGCCAGCTGCCTGGCCAATTCTCCTCGCTCATTTTTCTACATTGGTCAGTAGGTTTGGCTAGAATTCCAAGGCCTTGGGCTTTGCTGGACTAGAAAAAGTTAGAGGAAAGGGAAGCAAATAGCCCCTGGGATGGAACCGGCTTTCCTGTGTGCCTCTTTTTAAAAAAGTTTTTAAGGGGCACCTGGGTGGCTCAGTCGTTAAGCGTCTGCCTTTGGCTCAGGTCATGATCCCAGGGCCCTGGGATCGAGCCCCAAATGGGGCTCCCTGCTCCCTGGGGCATCTGCTTCTCCCTCTGCCCCTTGCCCTGCTTGTGCTCTCTCTCTCTCGAATAAATAAAATATTTTAAAAATAAATAAAAATTTTTTAAAGATTTATTTATTTATTTTAGAGAGAGAAAGAGAAAAAGCTCACGTGAGCAGGGGGCGGGGCAGAGGCAGAGAGAGACAGGCAGACTCCCCGCTGAGCCAGGAGCCCAACACGGGGCTACGGGGCTCGATTCCCAGGACACTGAGATCCCTTCCTGAGCCGAAATCACAAGTCAGACGCTCAACTCACTGCGCCACCCAGGAGCCCCATTCCTGTGCATGTCTATGCTGCTTTCAGCTCCCGCTCTGCAGAGCTCCAACCTCCAAGGAAGCCACTCTTTCCTTGTGTCCGAAAGATTGCAGAAGGATCTAGTCTTGGTTGTAACTATACCATCTGTTCGTGCCCTCGGAATTGTAAGACCGATCCCCATGTTTACAGATCTGTGCTTACACATCACATGTGCGGGGCAATAACGAGGCAGCTGCCAGGCAGTTGCAAGATTCTTCATGTTCAGAAGCTCCTCCATGTAGAAGCAGGTCAGGTCCTGAAAGGCTGTTCTGACCGCACTTTGTCATCCCAGTTGCCTAGGAGGTGTTTCCACAGGCAGCCCTCAGATTGATGTCCATCAAACCAGGAGTGTTTTAAACTCAAGCCCATGCTCCTCCTCCTCACTGATATATGTTCTCTCGGGCGTGTTTCCCCCAATAAATTTGGGTCTTTTTTCTGCACTGAAAACACATTGAGAGAGAGAGTATCTGCAAAAATTGTAAGACTCTCTTTAACTTTATCTCCACCAGCCAGCTGCACTTTGAAGTCAGGCCCACTCAAAGGGGGCCTTGTACAGAGGAAACATCCATGGCCTCCAGCACGCACGCCATCACTCCAGCCTCTGTGTCTTCAAACTCCTGGCATGCTCCTGACAGAGGCTGGTAGACTCTTTGTTGATGTGAGCCTCCGAGCTGTGACACTCTGAACCCTTTCGTTTCTGTCTATTGCTTGTCCTATCTCTTGCTGATTATTGACCAAAGAAGCAAAGCAGCTTTTATATATTATACAATTACCCTTTGTCCTTTCGAACCTTCTCTAACGTTGACTCAGTCCATACACAAGGGCAACATTCATGATTTTTCACTGATTTCCTTTTTTTTTAATTATCTCGTTTGGAATTGAATATATTAGTATATATATTAGTAATTATAGTATGTATTAGTATATATTATTATATTTTATATATGGTATACATTATTATATATATATTAGTATATATTAGTAAATCCTTGCATGGACAAGATGGGGTTAAAAATGTTTGCAAAACACCTCAAGCTCAGCATGAGCTGAGCAAGCACACTGTAGACCAAGAGGCTTATAGCCACGAATCCTGATAGGGTGGTGAGCAGAACTTTCTCAGGACAGCAGAGCTTTGTTGATAACCATGGACGATCTCAAGGAGAGAGCATCTGTACTTCCCATAAAGAGCAAGAAGGATGTTCTTGGGGTTGTGAGTTCGAGCCCCATGTTGGGCGTGGAGCCTACTTAAAATAAAAAAATAAAATTTAAAAAAAAAAAAGAGCAAGAAGGAGACTCTAAAGTTGCTACTTGGTACACTGTTTCCAGAATCAACCAAGCAGGAGGTTGACACAATTATCTGGAGAATCTGGGCAGAGACATACTTACCTACATTAAAACAAAACAATCATCATCATCATCAAAGATTGGTCCAGAAATTTCAAAGTGGGTTACATGGGTTAAGTACTTACTATGCATCAAGCACATGCATTATCTCACGGAATTCTTTAAACAACTCTACGAAATGGATATTCTCATTCCCATATTGCAAATAAGGAAACCGAGACACGGGTAGGTAAAGTCACTTATCCAAAGTCCCACTGCTAATTAAGAGCAAAGCTGGGATTCAAACTGGGGTCTCTGACCACAGAACTCTTTTTTTTTTTTTTAAGATTTTATTTATTTATTTATTTGAGAGAGAGAGAATGAGAAAGAGAGCACATGAGAGGGGAGAGGGTCAGAGGGAGAAGCAGACTCCCTGCCGAGCAGGGAGCCCAATGCAGGACTCGATCCAGGGACTCCAAGATCATGACCTGAGCCGAAGGCAGTCGCTTAACCAACTGAGCCACCCAGGCGCCCTCTGACCACAGAACTCTTAACTACCCAGGTAACCACCTCAACATCAGTTAGGCTAATTGACTGGAGAAATGAGCACGCTTCTATCCTCAAAGGTTTTACCTTTTCCCTCACAATAGTCTCACGCAGGAGGGCTGGCGCCGTGAGCCCTGTGTCTATCTTAGAACATTCCCACTGTGAGTCACCGCCCCATGAGAGCCAAAAGCCACTCTGTCCCCTGCCCCCACACCTTAAGAATCAACACAACTGGAAGCTGTTGGTGGCCGTCTGTTGACAGGGCTCAAGAAGTGGCTCTCAACCAGGGGCAATGTTGCCCCCACCCCAGGGACATTTGGCAATGTGTGAAGATATTACTGATTACCACAGCTGGGGGGGGGGGGCGTTAGCGTTCCATAGCAGCCAAGGACGCTACTAAACATCCTACAAGGCACGAGCCAGCTCCCCCCACACCCCCACCCCCAGCCCACCCAGCTCCAATCCAGCTCCAGATGTCAGTGGTGTAGAAGGGGAGAGACCCCGAGCTAAAGGAGTCAGTAATGCTTTGGAGCCCCAGTCCCCAGCCTGGCCTGGGAGGAAAAAAATCACTGCTACCGCAGTCAGGAAACTGGATCAGATGGGTTCTCTCATCTGCAGGGGAGATGCTACCGCCTGCTTTTCCATCCAGCTAATTAGTGCACTTGCGGATTGTCTGAACTGACAGTCTCCTTTCCCCCATAAACAGCACATTGGCAAGCCACTCCAGATTCAAAATACTGTCCTGACAAGCTAGGCAAGTGATTCAACAAGGTGACTCTTTTGGCTGGGCAGCGTAAGGGCGGGTGGCACATTTCAGGGGCAAATCCCTAGAACATCAGCATCAGAGGGGAAGAGAGGAACTTTAAAGCTGGTCAAGGAATCCCGTTGGCTCCACTCCCTAATTATTTTAGCAGGCAGTGAGATCATGCTCTGCAAGAACAGACGCAAAGAAAGGGGAGCTATAACCGGATACTGCTGCAAATAAAGTCAGCTCCACCAGAGAAACTAAAACAAGACGTGTGCTGCATTCACTTCATGAAAAGTTTAAGGTCGGAGTTCCGTCACCAAAGAACCAGCCTGGGGAGTCAGCCAGCCCCGGTTCCGAGGTGCCCCTTGGAAATGCTGTCGCCAAGTGACTGCAGGCAGAAAGCCCTCTCCCTGTGCCTCCATGTCTCATCTGCAGAGCAGGACTCGTCGCAGCCACTCCACAGGGTCGTCCCGGGAAGTACAGGGTGTGATGCGTGTGACAAAAGCACTCGGTAGGGCTGGGCACGGAAAACACGCGGAATAAACATACACGGAATAAACATACACGGAATAAATGCCCTGGCCCAGCTCCTCCCCTCCTCCCTTCCCTCGCACGTGTGGAGAGGGCGATTGGTTTTCCCTGAGAGGCTGGTTGGGTGAAGGCAACGGGCGAGGGGCTGAGTCAGAGCCCAACAGAGGCTTTTTATTAATGGAATTTACTTTGACAAATCATGCCCACGAGATGTCCAGATAAGCAAGCTTGCCTCACACAAGAGGATCTTTGCTTCTGGGACCCAGAAAATGACTCCCTGAGATGTACGTATGATGCACCCAGGGTCACCAGAAACAGATTTACCTCGAAGCTGATGAAAAGGAATCTCCAAGCCTCTCACCCACGCAGGAGCCCCAGCAACACATTCATGGCCATTTGCTTTTGTAAACTTGGCGGTGGTAAGATACTCTGACCTTGATTGCTTTGATTGCTTAAGATCGCTGCCTCTTTCTACTCTGACTTCCTTTGGGCCACATTTCCCATCCTTTTGGATGACTTTGGAGCAGCCATGGGCATTTTTGGGATCTGGCTAAAAGGAACTGGAATCAGAGACACCTTTACTTTGGGTTAAGAGATTTTTATAAATTTATAAACCATATGGACAGTTTAGTTACTGCCGGCTGTTCTCAAGTAGGGAAGGTTTCCAGCAATATTCCTATGGCCCACTGGGCTGACCCACCCGGCGTGGGGATGCAAAGGCTCAGATCCAGAGGTCATATCGCAGTACGAGGGTGTCCTGCAGTGTCTGGCACGGGAGGTAGTGTGGGCCGGCGGAGGAAAATCAAGATGTGGGACAGACAGAGCCAGAACAGACTCATCAGAAGCTGGCCTGGAAAAATGTTTCCAACCATCAAGCTTGTACAACTATAGGCACATTTAAAATTGATAACTGGTCAGGATGAAATTTGAGACCGACTAAGAAACATGCCACCCAAAAGAGAGGACAAAAAGGGTATCAGAGATGTGGTAAGCGAATAATACCTATTTTTCTGAATTTGGGGATACTTTAATACCTAATTTTGTACATGTAATTTTATATCCTCTTCAAAAGGGCCTCTTGGATTGTTAAGCTTCAGGCCCTACAAAACCTGGGCCCATCCCTTAAAGTCACATACTTTTATCTTTTTCAAGAGGGTAGAGTGGGGGAAAAGGTGAGAACAGAGACAACTGAACTCCCTAACAAACTAAATTTCCTGAAATTATATTTCAGTCAGACAGTGAACCTGGAAAACTGGAAATTCCTTACATATCTGCTCTTTCTGAAAAGATTGAAATGAAGTAAGTATATAAGTCTCCACACTATATTGGTGGATTTTCTCGCCAGGCTGAGTCCATATTGCATGGTGTTTTGGGGAAAGTGCTTTTATTAATCATGTGAAATAAAACACACCTAGCTTAAAAAAAAAAAAAAAGCCAGTTTCTGCCAGTCTTTTATCTGTACTTTATCTATCCCTACCCTCCAGCAAGAGATTCTAAACTCTATTCACGCTCACTGTGGTCGCTTCTACACCCAAATCAAACAAACGCCGCCGGCTAATTAGTTTTTGAAAGCACAAAGGAACGCAATACAAGTTGGAGAAAGTGAAAGAACTTCTTTCTAAATTCAAACGACTGAACAAGGAAACATTCAGGTAGGCAGAGCCCTTGCAGTTTCTGTTCTCACCACAGGAAGACTTAAAGGAACCACATTCTGGAGGCTGGTTTTCATTTCAATGAAAACGCCAGAAGCGCCCACAAGCTCCCCCTGCCCTTGCCCACCCCACACCCCCTACCCGAACTCCGCCGACCCCTAGAACGCACGAAGTTCACAAAGGGGAGCAAATGGAGCCTTCGGCTCATTTCAGAACCGTGTCCTCCATTACGCAAATGCCCGGGCCCCGCGCCCAGTCTGCCCGCCCCTCCCTCCGCGCGCCGCCCGGGATGCTCAGCCCCGCGGCTCCTCCGGGTTGGGGACAGGGGCTGACCCCGGGCAAGTTTGGCCAGTGGGAGCCGCACAACACCGGGGAGGACTGGGTGCCTCTTTCCCTTTCCTTGGAAAGCCCTTAGCACGCTCCAGACACCCCACCCACCATGTATACCTTCTCTTCTAGGGCTGCTGCTTTTACAAAAACAGAGCTCGGGTCTTTAAAACCTGCATTTTCTCCCTGGGAGTAAGCATTGGTTAATGACTGCCAGCCGGTCTCTGGGTCTCGGCACCATGTGACCGGGCCACGTGACTTGGAGCCGGCTGTGGTTGTTCCTTGTATTTGAATAAAAAAGATCAAGCTTATTATTGCACTAAAAGCCTGCGGATCTCGTCAGTGCAACGTGATTCTCAGGCGGGTTACACAACACGCTGCAGCCCTGGGCTCCGGCTTCCAGCGCCCAGCCCGCCTGCCTGCCTGCCTGCCTCCGCCCGACGCGAGGAGCTGTTTTCTAAGGGACATAAAGCAAACATGGTTTTATGTTTTCCAAAGTGAGAGTCCATTTTCCCCTCGGAAAATGTGTTTTGATCTTGAAAAATGAAGAGACCCAATTTCTCCGAGCCTTCTTATTAGGATCAGGTTAGGAGCCCTACTGCACGCACACAAATACAGGAAAAAAACAGGAGATCCAATCCTCTTTGCAACTGAAGATTCAGGATCGATTTGACCTTTGACTATTTCCCTGTCTCTCGTCTGATCTCCTGGAAAGTCTTCAAAATATACTCCTACGTATAAAAAGATGTAAACTAAAAGTGACATTTTTAAAATTTAAAATGTAAATGGCATGTTCATTTTGTGTCCCCCCGCCCCCCAAGATTTCTAGAACATTGGCAGTTAAATTTTGATTCAGCACATCCTGCAAAGGAGAAAGCAGGGGGATTAGTCTGTTTATAGGTGGGAAGAGCTGGGTGTCCCTTTGCAGGTTAGGGTGTAGGTGGGCACAGCTATGCAAATATACGCAAATTTGCCTCAAAGGGGACCCCCCCCTTCCCATACCAAGAAAGTGACAGCCTTAACCTAGCACATTGTAATACTCTCCCCCACTCCCCCCACCCCCCCGAAGGCCATAGAAGGCCTGCGATATTTTGCTTCCTCCTGTGTCTAAGGGTAGTGATGACTCAGGTACAGAAGGACCGGAGGGGATAATAACACTGGTTATCTCCAGTCCAAGGCCTTCTCTGAATGGAACTGCAAAGCGCTTCTCCGTGGCAGCTCCTTCTCCAGCAGTGTCTGTCTCTAGAACAGGAGGCCGGCCCATTCTCCAGCCCAGGCCAGATTTCAGCTGTGGATTCATTCATTCTACGAATACTGAGTGCCTCCCGGGCCTGGCACTGTTCCAGGTGCCGAGGAAGCAGCCGTGAACAAGGCAGCTGGATCCCGGGCTGCCGCGGGGCCTCACTCCAGTGAGGGAGAGTCATCTCCAAGGGGCTGAGCCCAGGAGGCCTGGCCTGGCCAGGAGGCGGGGCTGGGGGGGCACAGCCCGTGGAACTCCCTTCTGCCTTCCAGCCATCACTCAGAGGACAGGGCCACTGAAGATTAATTAATTTTACCAGCTGATGCTTTGGAAACAGAGGAAAATCTTTGCAGGCAGATACAGGTGTGACCTTGTTTCTGAGACACGTTCCAGTGAGCCTCGAGGAGTCCTTGCTCCCCGTTTCTGATCCTACACGGACAAGAGGCTTTGTGTAGACGGTTCCCTGCTGCCAGCAGCATGGCCAAAAATACAGCAGAGCTGCTCGGGAGTGATCCCTCCTTGAGCTGTGACCGACTCACTGCCAGAGTTCCGGCTGGACCATCAGTACCTTCTGCTTCCCTGTTTCTCCACAGCACCCCGCCTCCTTCCGAGGACACCACAGCAGCTCGGGAAGGAGCTCCCCGAAAGGCCAGCCTGTCCACAGTGCCAGAGGGGTGAGATCCAGCCTTGGGCAGCCTTCCCAAGGACAGGACACCAATTCTGTTCCTCGATGACAGCCCAGTACGGGGCCTTCCCTCTTTCGACAAGCCCTGATGTAGATCAGAGAGTGAAAGTGTGTTCTAGGAATGGCCAAGCTTTTGACATCCCGAATAAGACCTGACCAGGGGATGAGAAGGGAGAGACAGAGGGAAAGAATGGAGCCATCACGTTCTTCCTGAAATCTTGACTGGATTTCGATGAACCAATCCTTCAGTGGACAGTCTCTCTATGGAACTCCATCCCACACCAAGGGAAAGGGAACACGGCAAGTTGAAACAAGAGTCAGAAACGCAGGCACAATGGTCTGGTCGCTGAGGATGGTCCTTTATACCAGGGCCTCACAGAAGGTCCTTGATAATCCACGTGTGATAAGCAGGATATTAGACCCTCTCCAGCCCAACTGCCACCACCCCTTACCTGTGCAAGTGGAAGGAGGGCCAGCTCAAGCTGGAGAAAGGAAGGGCATGGGCACAGGCTCTGGCCCTAGAACTCAAGGTATTTTGAACCAAATTTCTTCTCTTAGCCAATCTCAGTAATACTTCCCATAGTCCCTCGTTTTCCTGAGAGGAAGATTAGTAATTGCCATCTTCCTTCTGCAGGTGGGGAACCTAAGCAGAGGCATGCTAACACCCCCCAGCACTAAAAAGTCAAAGATACGGGACACGGGGATCAAAGATAAAGTTCACGTCTTCTCCAGGTTCGCCTCCTATGAGGATCTGCACTACCGTGATCATCAGAATGGTGCAGGCTCTACAGAGAACAATATGGCGGTTCCTCCAAAAATTAAACATAGAATTGCCATGTGATCCAGCAAGTCCAGCAAGAATTGAAAGCAGGGACTCAAACAGATAGCTGTACACCCATGTTCATAGTGGCATTATTCATAATTGCCAAAAGGTGGAAGCAACCCAAGTGTCCATGGATGAACGGATAAACAAAATGTGCTGTACACATACACTGGAATATTATTCGGCTTTAAAAAGGAAGGAAGTTCTGACTCATACTACAACACGGGTGAACCTTGAGGACATGATACTAAGTGAAATAAGCCCATCCCAAAATGACAAATACTGTATAATTCCAGTTACATGAGGTACCTAGAGGCACCAAATTCATAGAGGCAGAAAATAGAATGGTGGTTGTCAGGGGCTGGGTAGAGGGGAGAATGGTGAGTTAGTATTCAAGGGGGACAGAGTTTCAGTTTGGGAAGAGGAAAAAATTCTGGAGATGGATGGTGGTGATTCACAACACAGAAATGGAGTTAATGCAACGGAAGTGTATGCTTTCAAATGTTCTGATGTTAAATTTGATGGGGTGTATATTTTACCAAAATAAGAAAATTTAAAGGGTCCAGTATCACCTGCACATTTTTAGAGCTTCAGGTAATCTCAAAAATCTTTGCCCTGTGTATTGTGCCCTGTGGATCAGCAGGGCCTCTAGGAATTACCCACCGATCCTATCCCTTCTGATGTCCAAGGAGATGAAATTATGTTGATCGTCCTGCCATCTCTCCTGTCCTTTACCCTTGGTTCTGTGATGCCCATAGCTTGGAGAGGTGAGGGCTCCGCCTCCATCAGACCATCCTCATCCTCCCCCAGTCCCTTCAGCCCACTGATCTGATTTGCTAGAAAGAGAATGAGTGGCATGGAAGAAGAAAGATAAAGGATTCAACTTTGTTGCCCAATCCATTTTCATTGCCTCCGATAGAAAATGTTCAAGATTTGGGATCAACTTTTTTGCCTGCACTAGTTAATTTTTTTCTCACCTATTAATAGATTTTGCAGGTCATAGGACATACCTGATGGAGTGTTAGCAAAATAGTTGGGCTTTGAGGGATATGAGGGAAGAAGAGTGGGAGGAGAACATGTGAGGAGAGATTATAAACACCAAGTTTTAAATCTTCTCTGCCCTAGCTTTATGATTTAACATACAGTAGAACAGTGCATGTTCCTGGAAACCACAAAGAATATTCTATTCTTAAAATAAAAACAAAAACAAAGAAGAATATTCTATTCTTATATAAAGCTTGTACTTCATAATTCTAAGTTTGAAACAAGGTCCATTGAATTTCTAGAAAAGAAAGATAATCATCACTGGGGAAAGGCCCCAGGCCTCCTTGGAAGAAGTAAAGCTGGTGGTTAGGATGGCCTCAAATTGTTGTCTACATTAAAACTGCTGACAGTCGCCACGGATGATCCATAAACACAAAAACAGGTCCATATAGGGAACTTCTGTTGCAGCTCTCAGCAGACTTGGCCCCTGCATCCGCCTTCATCAGGTCAGACCCATCCTGAGCCCGTGATGAAGAACCTCAAGTATGCTGAAAACTCTTTAGGAAAAAGGTATGGATGACAAGGCCATAAATCAAGATACTGCCTAAGCTCTCACAGACCTGGTCCCTTGGTAGTCATGCTACATGGAAGAGTGCTTACTTAGCTCCATGCTTGGCACTTAACAAATGTTCACTTTATTGGGTGGCATTATTATTGTTATTATTGTTATTCTGGATGTCCAACAGACACAGCAATCACATTTTTCAAGTCCCAAATTAAGAACTTCCGGTATAAGATTTGTACAGCAAGATAGATTATTTCAATCCAAGGCCATCTGGAAAATTCCAGGCTGCATGTAGCCAGTCTCATGGGCTCCCCATTGACAGACCACTCCAGCTAAACTATGAAATCTGCCCAAGTTGCCATACCTTTTGGGATCTACAAATGGAGTGCAACCAAATACAGATCCTTGTTGTTGCCTTCAATTCAATTCACGAAAACACTTCGAGCACCTTACTGTAAAATATTGATTGAGGTGAGTGCCATGGGGAATAAACAAATAAAAGAGATGGCCCAGTCCTCCCAGAAGCTCAGGGACATGAGCGGATGGGAAGGGCTGCCCTTGTGCTGAGCATGGGAGACTCAAGGGAGCTCTGATTCACTATTTCTAAAATTTTGTAATTGAAATATAATTGACATATGATACTAGTTTCAGATGTACAAATATGATTCGACAATTATATACATCGTGAAATGCTCACCATGATAAGTATAGTTACCACCTATCTCCATACAAAGTTATTACAATATTATTGACTATATTCCCTATGCTGTACCTTCCATACCCATGACTTATTTACTTTGTAATTGGA
Organism: Neomonachus schauinslandi; assembly: GCF_002201575.2. Taxonomy (NCBI): domain Eukaryota; kingdom Metazoa; phylum Chordata; class Mammalia; order Carnivora; family Phocidae; genus Neomonachus; species Neomonachus schauinslandi. Next base: position 70,912,433 of record NC_058405.1, on the reverse strand, counting down.
ATTTTGTACCTCTTAATCCCCTTCATCTATGTGGCCTATTCCACACCCACCCACCCTTCCCCTCTGGCAACTGCCAGTTTACTCTCTACATTTATGAATCTGTTTCTGTTTGTTGTTGTTGTTGTTTTTCGTGTATTTGATCATTTGTTTTGTTTCTTAGATTCCAAATATAAGTGAAATCACAAACTATTTGTCTTTCTCTGTCTGACTTATTTTTTTTTCTGTCTGACTTATTTCACTTAGTGTAATGCCCTCTAGCCATCCATGTTGTCATGAGTGACAAGATTTCGAGAGATGAATGGTATATCTACACAATGGAATATTACTTGGCCATAAAAAAGATCTTGTCGTTCAGATTCACTGTTGGTCACTGATAATACCTGACCACTGCCTCTAAGGCTTTTGATGGCATTTTAAGGCATTTACACTTGATTAGGTCTCAGTAGGTACAGAGTGATTTCCATGCAAAACTGCAGGACAAAATGACAGAGGGAGAGCCTGGCCGAGGTCTCCAACAAGACCAAGAGAATAACCATGGTCCAAGCTCAGATTCTCAGGCTGCCCAGAAGTTTCTATTTTCCCTGCACCTATAGATCATTCAGGAGCCTTCTACATGGTCAAAATGGTCAAAGGGCTCCTATGGGAGCCTTCCTTCCTTGAACAACAGATTAGTGCTAATATGTTAGCAGAGGTTAATAGACTCCTACTTCCATAAGCCCCTCAGGCTTTGGATTTGGCAGTGGGCTGATGGAGGCCATCTCCTTCACCTTCATGCAGAGCTGCCTCTCAAGGGAAAATTCTCTTCATCATAGCTTCGTATCCCGTGTAGCCACTAGCATGAGAGCATTCCCACACCCCTTCGGAAAGCAGGCGGACAGCACTGTTGGGGCCCAGAGGTAGATGTGGGAGAACCTGCAGATGGAACACCCCACAAAGCTGGTCCAGCTCAACTCATGATCCCAACGTGAGAAGTAACATCACTTCTTCAACATATGAGACGAGAGCCTTCTTGGGTTTTTTTTCTTTACTGAAGTTCTGGCCAAGTTTAAAACCAAAGATGTCAGTACCTGCTTGGGGCTCCTTTTGACAGGACCAGAGCTGACAGAGGTGCTCACCGCATCGAAAAACGGAAAGCTTGAAGAATCTGGAGCCACCTGGCAGAGTGGTGATGCTATGGGACAGGGTAGCTGGCTGCAGAATGGATTTGGGGCATTTCTGGCTCAGCTCATCCCAGGCCTTCTATATTCACTAATTAATCTTCTGACTTGAATTGTTTCCCAAATAGGCTCTGTCAGAAAGAAAGATTCATTCATTTATTCAACAACTATATTGATCTTGTACTATCGGCCAGAATGAATTAATAGTTCAGTGGGAAAGGGAGACAAAGCAATATGTGAGAGTCCTCCCTGTGGTGTGTGTCACAACGCAGGGAAGCCTGGGCTGTTATGGCAGCATGGAGGGGGCATCTCAATCAGAGGGTTGGGTCACTGGAAAATCATTAGATACTGAAGGAAAAAGTATAATTCTAGAGACAAGGTGAAGGAAGGCATCGCAGGATGAGGGATCCACATGAATTAAATTAATGTGTGGAGGCATGAAATTAAGATATTGAATTCCCTCTGTCTCTGTGGGTTTGGGCTGCCCAAGACGGTCATCTTGGAACCACATCACCCATCCTCGTCTTGTTTCTAAGTCTCAAAGGTGCAGCCTAGAGGAAATAGAAAACCAATCCTTGGGATTCTGAAATGTGGCCTCAACTCACCTTTTACCCCACCTGGCATAAAAAGGTGCAGGCCATCTAGTATAACTGCAGGGTAGAGAATGGCAGGTGCTAGATCTAGAAAAGAAGGTTGAGAACTAATTCTATTTTTATTTATTTATTTATTTATTTATTTATTTATTTATTTATTTATTTATGTATCCATCTATTTATTTATTTATTTTTAAGTGAGCTCTCTGCCCAACGTGGGGCTTGAACTCACAACCCTGGAGATCAAGAGTCAAATGCTCTACCAACCCAGTCAGCCAGGCAGGTTGGGGACTAATTTCGAAGGGCCTCCTCGGTAATGCCAACAGGCTGCCACATGTCTCATAAGCATAGAATTGTCTGTATGTTATCAACTTGTTCCATATTCAACTTGAGGCACAGGAGCCATATTTAAGCCAGAATAGACATTGTTGAAAGTGGTGATTTGCCAACCATTCTTATCTTTAGGGTAAGTGTGGGGGAGTGAATGGGGAGGTGGTGGGGTGCGGTGGTCAGACTAGTACTAAAACCCTGCAGAAACCTTAGATGGCAGTACTTGCCCTCATCAGCTTTCAGCTACATTAATGGGAAAAATGTCTTCCTACTCTCTTCACTCTTCAAATTTACTGTTGGCTCCCTTAGGTACCTGAGGTTGGAATCCCAGATGGGGAGGTGATCTATCTTAAGCCACGTTCAAGGGAGGAACTTGCTTCTCAAGTCTCAAATCCAAGATAAATATGTCATTCCTGCCATTCACTTAGCTTCCAAAAACACAGCCATGAGTAAATGCTTCATGCAACGCAATGCCAGAGGTATAATTAAACTTCAAAGGGGTATCAATTGCATCATGTTCAAGAAAAGTGTAGAAAAAGAAAGGCATTACTGAAAGGCAATTTCAAACACCCCCCCCCCCCCATAAATTCATCTTTGGGAGAAGGAAAATAAACTGAAGTGATCTCTTGGGGCACCCAATTTGCTCAAGTAGGCCTCCCATTCAAGTTGTATTAGAAAAGGGAGTGTGTGTGCCCTCTCGTCTAGCCGTTTTCAAATCTTATCTTTATGAAAAGACACCTTCCAGGATTCCAGGTACCATCATGCCTCCTTAGCAAAAGAGGGAATGAAGGTGAAAATAGCCTGGAACATTTCAAAAACAAACCATATAATTATCACATGCTAATCGTATTCAGGTTTTTAAGATCATGTTTGTTGGGAAAAGTCAAGAGCAAGGCCCCTCGATGCCTTGTTGCAAATTCTAGCGTGTCTTTCTGCTCCATGACCTTGGGTAAAGTACCTGACCTCTTGGAGCCTCAGGATCCTCAGCTGTGATATAGAAGCACCAAGTAACACCGTGGTCAAGGAGTTGTGACAAGCCTGAAATGAGTCATTCCACAGAGAAACCTGGGACTCAGGTTGGCACATACTAAATAACCAGGGAACATGAACTCTTATTATGGTTTTGAGTGTTCTGACCAGGAGCCCGGATCTCAGGCTCTGTCGGGGATACACCAGTTAGCTGCTTTGCAAAGACAAACTCTGCCCCATGAGTAAAATTTCTGCTTCTCCCCTCAGCCAACACCTTCGAAATGCCTGTTTTTGAGGACCTAGGCCAGAGACTGTGGAGCAGGCAGCTCATAAAAAATCAAATTAAAGTCAGTGGCATCTTATCAAAGGCAGCACTTGTACTATGAAATAATATGGATTTTTATGGAAGAATCGTGTCAGGATAGTCTCCATTCCAAACCTACTTAAATAAAGACATGTCAAGCAGAGAAGCACCATATATCACTATTTATCATCCCCAAAGTCATACTTTGCCAAAGCTCCAGGTAACTCAAATGAGCTTGATAAAATCTTTTAAAGACAAATCCTAGGGAAAATAAACAAAACTTAAAAAACAAACAACAACAAAAAAACTTTACAAATGAAAGAAAGAACACCCAACCTGTTTACCAGGTAGCTGTCCAGGCTTGTTTAACATTAAAATACTATTTAAAAAAAAAAAAAAAGCCAAATCAGATTTCACAAACTGATCAGTGCAGCTCATAAAAAGGCAATCGTTTGGTTTGTGAATTAGTTGGCAGCCTGGCTTGTGATTTTAAGTTTTGCTACCCTGAATTATTATTATAAAGCTTTAGAACATAAGGAGAGAGAGAGGGAAAGTCTTGCCCTTAGCTTGTTCTGGGCTCTCTTGTTTGCTTCAAGCGAGTCTCTACTTAATGCCTTCAGAATTTGCTCTTGCCTTGAAGCAATAGACAAGTATGTGCTGCTCTGGTCTAAATATGGGAACAGCGAGTACAAATAGAAGATTGAAGATTTGCTTTGAAGCTCAATGTTGCCAATGCAGAGCCTCTCCCAAGCGCTGCGAGCAGGCGGCAAGGCCCTGCAGAAGGAGAGCTCGGCTTTTAACCAGCTAACGTAATAATTCCGGGCGGTGTCTGGTGAGACTGAAGGTCATGAATCTGCTTTTGACCCTAGTACTAATGGCAATCCCATGGGAATCCCGAGAGTGGCTGAATGAGTGCTGTAATGGTACTAATAATTAATGATGACGATAATGCCCTAGGTTTCTCGTTCTAGTGCTTATCGCCCGAAGATTTCGAATCACTTCAAGACCAATTGTTTCGCCCACTACTGACCTGTAACTGATTCAGGCACAGAATATTGCCCTGTTGTCGAGAATACAGCCACCCCAAGCCTGTTTAAGCACGAACTAAAGAAAGATACCCATTGAAAATTAAAGTTTAAATTTTAGGTAGGCAGGTTATAATTATCCACTTGAAATGAAGCCAAGAAATGAAGTTTAATACCCTTCTTTTGTGAGAAGCAGCCAGGCAACGTTCCTACCCATAAACAGACCTCAGATTTTCATCTCATCTAATTCAGGGTTTCTCAACTTTGGCATTATTGACATTCTGGGCTGGATAATTTTCTGTTGTGGGTAGAAGGGCTGTTTTGTGCACCATAGGTTATTTAGCACCATCCTGGGCCTCCCCCAAATGCCACACACACACACACCCACACACATACACACACACACAACACACATGGGCAGGCATTGGGTACACACACACACACA
>NC_058405.1:70891660-70907600 GCF_002201575.2 Neomonachus schauinslandi | reverse complement strand
ACACACACAACACACATGGGCAGGCATTGGGTACACACACACACACACACACACACACACCCAGTAGTGACCACTGAAAACAGCTCCAGACAATGCCAAATGTGGGGGGCGGGGGTGCAAAATCGCCCTCAGTGGGCAACCATGGCTCTAACTCAAAACATTTGAGAAGAAAGTTAGAAGCTACTGAATTACCAGAACCCTTCTCATTCCTCCAGGTTGCTTGAAAGATGCCTCATGAAGGAGGGACAGTTATCTGCCTAGGGATTTCAGGATTTCAGAGAGGCTTCAATTATAAAATAGGTCTTCGATCATAACTTTGATTACAAAACTTAGATTATGAAATTAGATCCTCCCCCCACCCTGAACAACAAAAATCCAAGAAATAACACAACCCTAGACTATCAAATGCTACCCTCCCCTGGGTAGCAGGGGATCTGTCTGTGGCACGTGGCTGTGGTAGGTGGTAACAGGATATCGCTGCAACAGCTTTAATGTCCACATTGCCTACCCACCCCTCAGACTTCCTGGGGTCAGGATGCCTCTTCTTCTGGAATCCACAGTATTCGTCAAACAGAACTGAGGCCCGCATCTACCCTTCTGCATGCACTGTGATAACCCCAGTCCCCGCCTTTGACCAGGACCTGCAGCTTCTCACCCTCCCCGACGACGCGCACGAGGCCTCCCAGGACCTCAGCTGCAGGAGGCCCCCCTCACTGCCTGGTGCATGTGCCCTCCACACCCCAGACAGTGTGGCTCTCAAACTTTTTTCACCAAGCCTCCCCAAAGTTTATGTCATGGCCCCTCCCCCGCCCAGTTCACATATACACAAATACATTGTGTTTTTAGACTGTGTTCTGAACTAATTGTGGATTTTCAGAAAAGCTGCAGAAATCCTGCAGAGGATTTCCATATATCCTTTGCTATGGTCTGGAGGCCTGGGTCTCCCCAGAATTCCTATGTTGGAAGCCTCATGCGCAAAGAGATGGTATTAGGGGGTGCGGCCTCGGGAGGTGAGTAGGTCCTGAGAAGGGAGCCTTCATGAATGGGATTCGTGCTCTTACAAAGGAGGCTGCAGATAGCTTCCTAGACCAGTCCACCCTGTGAGGACCCAGCAAGAAGGCACCATCTATGACGAAGGAAGGGAGCCCTCACCAGACACAGAATCTGCCAGCACCATGATCTTGGACTTCCAACCAACAGAACTGTGAGAAATAAACTTCTGTTTATAAGCCACCCGGTCTGCGGCATTTTGTTATTGCAGCTGGAATAGAAGAAGCCATCCTCATCCAGCTTCCCCTAGTGCAATGGTCAAAGCCAGGAAACTAACACTAGTGCTCTACTAGTAACCAAAGACCCCAGTTTTCCACTAATGTCCCTTTTCTGTCCCAGGACCCCCATTCGGTGTCTCACATGGCATTTCGCCATTTCTCCTTAGTCTCCCGAATCTATGAGAGTTCATCAGTCTTTTCTTGACTTTCAGGACCTCGACACTTTTGAAGAGTATCGATCAGTTATATTGTCAAATGTCCCTCCACCGGAGTTTGTCTGATATTTTTTCAAGGTTGCACTGAAGTTAGACGTTTTTAGCAAGAATGCCACACGAAATGATGTACCCCCACACACACAAAGTATATCTTTTTTAAACTGATGTATTGTTGACACCAAAATACATCTTACACAGAAGTTTCATGAAACTGTATCCTTGCTATATGTGAGATACACTCTGACATTTTCTGTTATTATTTTAAATGCTGGTTTTACAGCCATATTGCTTCCCAGCCCTCTAATGGGTGAGAAAACACTGCCCGAGGCCAACTGCATTGGTCGGCTTCTCCCTCCGACCAGTTCCTTCTTGAATCTCTCCTTTCTTTGCCTCAGTGGCACCACACTAATGGTTGTTGTTTTTTCTCCTTCCTCTCTGACCAGCTCGTCCCTGTAAGCTTTTGGACTCTCTGTCCTCCCCTGTCTGTCGGATCACAGTTAGCTGACCCCCTCTTTCATTTCTACTGCACAAAGGGGACCCCACCCCTGCTCTCCTCGCCACGGCGGGCCCTAACTTGCAGATGCTGCGAGGAGTTTGGATGTGGGTACCCTGCTTTCACACCAAACTCAACAGGACCAAAATGACCTTTACTTAGTGCTCTCCCCCTCACAAACTGAATCCCCTGTCCCATATCCTGTACCTGTCAATGGTACACATTTATCCCCCCTTATTTATACACAGGGAGCTCACAGCCCCAGCACCTGGGATGCCACCCAGTTGGCTCCTTGCTTCTCTATTTCCCAATCCAGGGGTTCCCAAACTTTAGAGAACATCAGAATCACCCACAGGGCTTGTTAAAGACTGATCACTAGGGCCCACCCCCAGAGACTCTGATTCAGTAGGTCTAGGGAGGGGCCCTAAATTTGCACTGCTAAGAGGTTCCCAGGGGAGGCTGAAACTGCTCTGAGACCAGTTGCTTCCACAGATGAATTCCAGGGGTACCATGCACTTCCTGGACTGTGGAGAACCAGCAGTGGGAATATCCACATACCCTACTTAGCCTGCAGCATCTCACCTTAAGCCACTGGTTTTCACCCTGAAATGGAAAGTCCTGTTCATTCCCTTGCCTTCCAAGGACTCACATCTCCCTCATTCTGCAGGGATTCGCTCCAGACCAGCAGCCCCCAGAAGACTTTTTTACTTCTTCAGCCTTCTTGGAGTTCTTTCTTCTGGTACTTAGTGGGCAATCAAAGTTGATGATTAGAATTTGCCAGGTTAGTCCTTCCTTTCCCACTAGCCCGTGCATAGCCTCGGCAGGGTTGAGTTGTTATTACTTATTCTCACTGCACTTTGCTCCCTTCTTTCATTGTGACTTCTAGCACATCCAGTTTTTACCTTGCATGCCCTCCCATACACACAGAAACCACACACACACACAACACACATGGGCAGGCATTGGGTACACACACACACACAACACACATGGGCAGGCACTGGGTACACACACACACACACACACAGGCAAACACACACACACGGGCAAACACACACACACACACACACACACACGGGCAAGCACATACACACACACGGGCAAACACACACACACACACAGGCAAGCACTGGGTTGGGGCAAGCACACACACACACACGGGCAAACACACACACGGGCAAACACACACACACACACACACACGCAAGCACTGGGTTGGGGCTCGGCCTGGCCTGCACACACACACACACACACACACACACACACACGCAAGCACTGGGTTGGGGCTCCGCCTGGCCTGAAGCTCAGAGAGAGCCAGGACAAATGTTTCCCAGAGAGCAATCTGGCTAACCTTTGTAGGTGAACTTAAAAGAAACCTAGTGAGCGTCTGGTTGGCTCCGGCGGAAGAGCATGTGACTCTTGATCTCGGGGTCGTGAGTTCAAGCCTCAAGTTGGGTCTAGAGATTACTATTAAAAATAAATAAATAAATAACTCAAAAAAAAAAAAAAAAAAGAAGCCTAGTGAGACTTTGCCCTCTCTTTCAAGGACGCGCTGATTGCAGAGGCCCGTTCTTGGACTGAATTGGCTCAGCAGCCCCGGGAACAGGTGTGGGGAGGCTGGCCGGCTGACGATGCCCAGAGGGGCCAGGGCAGGGAGACATTTGGTTGGGCTCCCCTATACGTGAACATAGGTCTGTTTTTCCAAAAATCTTTTCGAAGAAGGTCCAGAGAAGAGATCGTGTTGGGTCCCTGGAAACGGAATCAAAAAGGGGCTTGCAGAGGAGCCGGGTTCCGGGTTCCGGATTCCGGATTCCGCGCGGCGCGGCCCCCTCCCCGCCCGCCGCCCAGGGCCCGGCGCTCGGCGTGCGCGTCCGAGGGGCTCTCGGGCACCCGCACCGCCGCGTGCCGCCGGCAGGTGTCTCTCTCCTGGCTGTGCAGCCCATGGTGAACTCACCAAATGGAGGCCCCGGGAGGCGGGGGCCGGTGCACGGCCGCGCCGCCCTCTGTCTCGGCCACATTTCGCCAGATCCTCACCCTTGGAACACTTGGTGGCCGCGCGGGAGCCCGAGCAGTTACCTAGCCGCGCGGCGGGGCGGGGGCCGGACACGACAAGCCTTCCCGGCCTGCGAACCCGCCCGCTCTCCTTTCTGGGGCGCTTATGGTCTGATGAGCGAGGCCGGGGGGCGGGGGAGGGGGGCGCCCGGTCACCTCTGAAAGGCCATCGGTCAGTGCGGGAGCAGGACCCTGGGAAGTTTTGTCCCATGTTTCTGCTCACCTTCCCAGAAAACGGTGGGAAAAAGGGGCTGCTGTCCTAACATCTTTTCCCTTTAGGGAAATTCAGTTTCCTAACATGTCCTGTTTTGAAAGAGGCCCATTTATTGGGTAATGTCAGAAGCCGGGTGGGTGCAAGTGGGACCAGTAGCCATCACTTTCTTTTTTTAAATTTTTTAAATGTTTATATTTTTACTTATTTAACAAATGTTTATTGACCATCGATGGGGTGCTGGGCACCGTATGGGAGATTCAGTGGTGAGCAAGGACGCAGACCCTGTGCCCTCACTACCCAGCTCATCAAAGAAATGTTTTCAGGGGACAAGAGGTACATGGTGTCCATTACTTGAGAATCCAAAACAATGTGGAGGAAGAAAACCACGCTGTCATACCAAAATATGCAAATCTGTGCCACTGGTTAGAAGGAGGTTAATGCAGACATGCATTCCTTTGGACCTTTTCACTTCATTTAATAGTAACAAAAAAACCTTTCCTGAGGGCTGACTTTGGCGCTAGGGCTGGGCTAAGTGCTGGGGATACAATGGTCACAAGCGGCATCCCTGTCCTTCAGGAACTGCTCAGCCCCCTGTGCAGTGGGCCAGTAAAGCATAAAGAACAATCGCAGTGCATCTCCCACCCTGGGGTCCACCCTGGTTAGCTGTCTTGATTCCACTGACTTACTCCGTCAGGCACCAGAGGCTCTAGGAAAGAGAGGCCCAGCCAGCAGCCCGGGGAGGGACCCAAAAGCCAGCCTGAACAACGTAGAGTCCCATAGGAAAACCACCACCAAGTGCTGACGCCCAGGGAGGAACATCCCCAGGACGCAGGAATAGAAGCATCCCAATTTCTCACTTTGGGTCCGCTCTGGCTTCATTAACCCCATTTCTGGACAAATTCATTTCCGGGGAAGTTGCTAAGAGCCAGCGTCACACATCCATATCCCACCCTTGCCTTCTCACGAAACTAGGTTCTACAGTCTGGCTGACGTTGGGAGAGAAAGAAGTTTTCACCCCTGTGTCTGCCTTTACATAGCTCAGTAGTTGTTGTTTTAAGGTGCTTAAATTACGTTTGGGCTTTTTTTGTTTGCTTTTTGAAATAAGTTTTGCAAATTTAGAATTTCAGGAACGACTTTTTCTTTTTAGGTTAACAGAACACTAGCCGTGGGGTTCCAACCTCAGACATTTACAGACAGCAGAAATCTCATCATGCAGCCAGAGAAACGGTCACAGATTCCCATGACACACTTTTAAGCTCTATCTCTGTTCTTGGCCTGCTTCAGGACTGTGGGAGTAAGTCAGAGCTGGAGATATTAACTGGAAGGCGCCTGGAGTCCCTCCACACTGATATTTTGTCCCTTTTTCCCCAAGTGAGAAACACAGAGTCCTCTGCAAGCCCTGTTATGGTTTTTTTGTTTGTTTTAATTTATAAAAATACACAGATCTCTATGCTCTGTGTTAAACATTTAGTGCTATTTTCCAAAAGAAAACTTTTGCCTCGTTGAAAAAGCATCCCAAGGTCTTGTTTACTCTTTGTCTGTCTGTCCATACCAGGATAATTCCTGACTACCTAAATTGCCCTAGTAGTCACAATAGGATAATTCATTTCCTTTCTCAGCTGTTGAGTGCTAAAATCATTCTCCTTGGGACAGACGCCATGTCTTATCTAGAAAGATACTGAGAAAGCAACATTTGTGATTATTTATAAGGCTCGTGAGCACACTGGGCATGTGAATAAGAAAAATTAGGTACATTTTGATCATTCTTGGGATGCTGTCAGAGAATACAGAATGACACACAATTGGCATGAGATCTTTCTCCTCTAAATCTCACATATTCCAAACCACGTTTCAGAAAGTGGGCATCGTTTCTACAAATCGAATCCCATTATCACATTCAAAACATTGAAAATGTGTTCACATAGGAAAACTATTTCAGTAGACCAAATTCAGAAATGTTTCAACAAGAAAGAGGTGGCCTAACCTGTGATGATCTCATAAAATTTGGAATAGAAAAAAAATCTTAGGTATCACTGAATTCAAGTCCCACACAATGCCTCTGACAAGTGACTTCCTCACACTTGAGGAAACATGCCCTGTGGTGGGGAAGTTCCTAGTGGCCCACCCTTTCCAGTTCTTAGAAATATTTCTTTATATTGAGCCCCAGAGTCCCAAAGCACCTTGCCTTGAGCGCCCACTCATCATTCTAGCCCGGCCATGGGGGTGGGAGAGGTCTCTTCCACAAAATAGCTCCTTCAGTGTTTGACGGAGCTCTCAGAGGCCTGCCCTACTGTGGGTTTACAGTATGGCTTTTGAGTTCATCAAAATGTGCTCATCGAGAACCTAAGGTGTATCAGGAGCAAGGGATGGATCAGAGGAGCAAACAAAACCCCAGCCCTCCTGGGACTTACATTCTATTGATGAAGACAGAAAATAAACCGTTAAGTAAATTGGTAACATAATGTTAGGTACTGATAAATATACTGGAGGAAAAGCAAGGTAAAGTGACTGGGAAATGGGAGTGTTTCTTTAGGTTGGGAGGTAAGGGAGGTCAATGAGGAAGTGACTTGAGCAAAGACGTTTGAGGGGATGAGCCATGTGAATACGTGGGCGGGGAGAGCAAAGATCCTGCAAGGATAAATGCTTGATGTTTGAGCAATATCAAGGAGACAGGCCACGCTGAAATGGAGAAGGGGAGAGAAGTCAGAAGAGAGGGTTAAGAGGTAGCCAGCGGGGGGTGCCTGGGTGGCTCAGTTGGTTGAGTGACTGCCTTCGGGCTCAGGTCATGATCCTGGAGTCCCGGGATCGAGTCCCACATCGAGTCCCACATCGAGTCCCACATCGGGCTCCCAGCTCAGCGGGGAGCCTGCTTCTCCCTCTGACCCTCTCCCCTCTCATGCTGTTTCTCTGTCTCTCTCTCTTTCTCTCAAATAAATAAATAAATTAATTAATTTTAAAAAATCTTTTAAAAGAGGTAGCCAGGGGTCATGTGGCCTCAAAGGTCTGGGGCCACACTTTGCAGTGTTGAGAGCAGGGACATGACATCATTTCAAGAGCCTTTCCATATTAGTTGCTGTCTTCTCTACATATTCTAGCTGGTCAAAGGCTCCATAAAAGATAGTCACCCAGAATTGCCTCCAATATTGCAGGAGAGGCCTAACTTGCAGAGTAGAGTCGGACCATCCTCTCCTTTATTCTGGACATAATATTTCTATTAGTAAAATCCAAGGCCTCTCATGTAGCATTTTAAGAAGTCATTTATTTTTTTTCTTTTGCATATTGTACTCTTAAACCACACTCTCCACCCAAATTTCTTCTCCACCCTCATCTTCCTTTTCCCTGGACTAACATCTACTGTTATCATGGAGCTTCAGGAAATAGCCTAGATGCCAAGTGGTAGCCTACTCATAACAAAATCTTTATAGGTACATTTTTGCATTTGCCTTATCCTGGTTTCATTTAAACATGCCAGGTTCCAAACATCCTGGCCTTGTTCGGGTGATTTTTAGATGCATAACTGTGAGATAATTCCCTATTAAATTCTATCTTTTTTTTTTTTTAAGATTTTATTTATTTATTTGACAGAGAGAGAGAGGGAACACAAGCAGGGGGAGTGGGAGAGGGAGAAGCAGGCTTCCCACAGAGCAGGGAGCCTGATGCGGGGCTCGATCCCAGGACCCTGGGATCATGACCTGAGCTGAAGGCAGACGCTTAACGGCTGAGCCACCCAGGCGCCCCTTAAATTCTATCTTATTAGACTTGACACATTGTTCCAATCTTTGAAAATATTTTTGGACCCCGGCTGCTCTAGCATCTTAAAGTATAAGCTATTCTCCCATATTTGTCACCATCAGATTTCTTCAGGATATCACTTACAACAATATTGTACTGAGTGGGGCAGAAGGTAGATTCCTGGGGCAAGTCACTAGCGACCTCCATCAAAACTGAAATGGATCCATTTCAAGACTTTTGGGAAGTGATTGTTCAACCAGCTACAAATCAATCGAATTTGCCCTACACCTACCCTCCAACTCTCCATGAATCGACAAGGACACTATAAAAGATTTTTGTCTAATGCCAGGCTGAAATTTACATGCATTGCCTTGACCCTCCAGCCCAACCATGCTGTCAAACAAACAAATGAAACTCTACTTACACCTCACAGTTCATGTTTTCTTTGGCACCTCTCTTTTACCAATTCTGGACTTTTTCTCCTGGTCTAAGGCTCAACTAACATCAGTCGCTGGCCACAACTAGAAGCTTGCTTTCTCCTTTTTTACTGTAACTGTACAATACAATTTCATCTTCCTAAATGTATTATACATGTAACTGAAAAGTTGTGAATCAATTGTGATAATGTGAATCAAATTTTAAGTATACAATGAACTGTTCATTCAATCAATAAGGTTATTGATCACTCCCTCTGTAAGTCCAGTATAGTATTTCCAAAATGAAAAACCTTTCTGTAATGCAAGTATGATGCTTTCTAATGTAGATTTCTGTTTACCTACACTGAATTTTCTCAAAACATATCATACTTTTAAACACCATAATAACAGACTAGGGCCGCTGCAACTTGAATCACCAGTAAATCTAATACCTGTCAAATGACGTCCTCCTGCCAGGAAACTCTTCAACCTCAAGTCTTCAGACTCCGGAAAATAAATAGTATTTTTTTTAAATTGGTAGTTTATGTGAATATTAACAAAAGCAGTTTCCATCTGGTTTTACATTGATCCTGAATTTTCGAGTCATCATTGTTTCTCCTTTGCAAACTAGATCCCAGATCTCCATGAGGATAGGGATCCATGTTTGTCTTACTATCTTCCCAGAAGAAGGTGCTATACCTGAAGCATATATGCCAGGAGCTCAGTAAATATTTTTGGAACAGATAAAATGAGAAATGAATGTATGTGTAAAAAATGATACCTCATCTGTTCATAAAGTGATTTTAGTTTTGCCTGGGATCAAATGTAGCCATGATCACTGCCTTCTAGAAAGAAACTTTTGGGGCAAAAAAATCATCATCTCAGATGCATAAATAATAGTAATATTCTTGATGAGCAGTTCTCAAACATTTGGTCTCAGAATCCCTTTACACTCTTAAAAAAATTGTTGAGAATCTGAGTTTTTTACTTATCTAGAATATATCCACAATGCTTAACATATTAGAAATTAAAACAAAAATTAAATATTTTCTAATTCATTTAAAATAATAGCAATAAACCCATAATACACTAACATAATTAATGTTTTGTGAAAATAAATTTCTAAAACAAAGTGAGAAGAGTGACATTGCTTTAAATTTTTGCTAATCTCTTGAATGTCTGGCTTAGTAGAAGACAGTTGGATTTGTCTATCTGCTTCTATATTCTGTCTGTGGTAATATTACATGACATGTAGCTTCTAGAAAACTCCCCAGGGCACTCATGACAGAACGGGAGTGAAAAAGGCAAGCAGTGCCTCAGCATTATGAAAATAGTTTTGATCTGTGGACCCCCAGAAACGGTTTTGAGGACCACAATGGCCCTGGACTATATTTTGAGAACTATTCTAGAGATTTACATGTTTAAATAATAACAGCGATTTAATTCATAACATTCTCTTCTTTGCCTTGAATATTAGAACGTTCAGAACTAGGTTTACTAATCAGTTCAGGCCAGGAATTATAGCCTGTCCATCTTCTGTCACTCTGTTCAACTGCAAGCTGTTTGCTACATGCCTTTTACTTCTTTTTTAGTGTTAATGGCTTTTGGTCATATTTCTTCTGTTTTGTTTTTTTTTTTTTTAAGATTTTATTTATTTTATTTGACAGAGAGAGAGAGAGACAGCAAGAGAGGGAACACAAGCAGGGGGAGTGGGAGAGGGAGAAGCAGGCTTCCCGTTGAGCAGGGAGCCCGATGCGGGGTTCGATCCCAAGACCCTGGGACCATGACCTGAGCCGAAGGCAGATGCTTAACTGACTGAGCCACCCAGGCGCCCCTTCTTCTGTGTTTTTATTAGAAGCTTCTTCTAATCCTTTTTGGAAATAGATTGGGTTTCTAAACACATATGTATGTGTGCATATATATCTCTCAACACGCACAAGTTTAAAATTGCACTTTTTAAAAAAATTATTTATTTGAGTGAGAGAGCACGAAGGTGGGGAGGGGGAGAGGGAGGGAGAAGCAGACACCCCGCTGAGCGGGAATCCTGACATGGGGCTCAATCCCAGGATCCCGGGATCATGACCTGAGCCAAAGGCAGACACTTAACCAACTGAGCCACCCAGGCATCCCTAAAATTGCACTTTTATCTCATGTTCTTATCTAGCTAGCTGGCACATGTCAACGGGATGAAGATATATATGATAGTCACATAAAAGATTAAGATGTTTGTTTGATGGGCTTTCTTAACAGAGCCCAGAGGATAGGAGTTGAGTTGCCAGGAAAACTGCTATCTAAAAAGATACAGCTCTATGATAGACAATTTATCACTCAAGAAATCAGGCTCCAGTGTCTGAATTATACCTCGAAACTCCCACCTGCACCATACCACTTTTTCTATATCAATAACTAATCTGACTGAAGCCTCGGATCGTCACACTTTAAAAATGTCTGCCCACCGCACTTCATTCTTCTGTCTGGAAGGGCTTGCCCCTCAGCCATCCAGGAGGTAGGGCACCCTACCTGTGGCCACCTTGATTGGATCAGGTTGTGCACCTGACCTGGGCTGGGCCAATCACACTTCTCTCCTGGGCCAACCAGTCACCTGTGGCTAATCTCTTCCATGGAGGGATCATCTTCAGCCCGGCTGGCTGCCCACAGAGAGGAAAGGAAAGCGGACTGTGGAAGCAGAGACGAAAGCTGGAGAAGGAGTCCAGCCTGGGTTCCTAGTAGCCATCTGTCCTTGAACTTCAGGAGATACTGCTGCATCCACACATTTCCCTTACTACCTAACCCCGCTCGAGCTGATCACTGGCAACCAAGGTCTTAACCTTGTCTCAACCAGGGTCTTCACTAAGGCAAAGAGAGAACCAGAACCATCTGTGATGTTGTGTTTTTTTTTCTCTACAGCCAGTTCCCATAAAGGATCCTGGAGAGCACTGTAGGCCCTCAATACGCATTTACTCTCTGAGGGCTCTCATCAGGCAAAAACATCTTTCCATCCGAGGCCACGTAGATTAGGAAATTGCATTTCCTCCAGCTTTCCATCCCCAGAGGGTAAATGTACACATGACTGGAGTTGGCGATTGACTCTGTGGGTTAGTATTTGCTGAGGGCACACACCCAGGGACTTGAATGGCAGAAATCCCCAGGTACCAGGGAGAAGACTGGCAATTACGCTTCCAATCACCTGCCTGTTCCCCGCGCCTCCAAATCAGCACGCCCCAGAGTGCTGACCCTCCGCTACTGGCAGCACGACCCACTTTTAACCGTGCCAGTTTTTAGCAGCTGGAAGCAATCAACGGGGAGGGAGGTGAAGATCCTGGAGCACTGATTTCTCCTGAACCGTTTTTCGAAAGTCATTTGATACCGTGCGACTAGCAGGACAGCAAGGATGCAACGCGACAGCCATGGAAAGCCAGCGACTCTGTGATGGCGGGTTGGTCCACACGCATCCCTGGGCCTCAGGTTTTGTGGCTGCGGGATGAGGAGATAGAGCTAGATGGTCTTTAACATGCCTTGCATCTTCAACTTTCTACAATCTTTGTGAGCTGGAAAGATTTACACAGAACTTCATCTTGATTTTATTGCTTGTAGTTCATCTTCTTGTGACAGAGCCGGCAGCAGCGTGTGCGTGTGGAAGTCAGTGGCTCTCTGTCTCTGGGATGATTTAGGAGGTGCTGAAAGCCCAGAGTACCTCCCTCACTGTTCTGCCGCTGGGAAGGCCTGAAGCTCCCTGGCCCCAGAGCCAGACCGGGGATCCAAGCATTGTTTGTAGATGCTCTCAGTCAAATGGCAAACACATGCCCATTGTTTCTCCCCACAGAGTCGCCTGGACTTGCCTCCGGATTCCCTAGGAATGATCCCAGGAATGGTATCCAGCAGGGGCACAACTGCCAGGAGAGGTCTGGGGCCCAGGGCATCCCGATGGCTGACGGGCCGGGGCGGGAGAGTCTGCAGGGCGGCCCACCAAGGGCCAGCTGAACAACCGAGTCTCAGTCAACTGCCTTTGCCCAGGGAGGTGGCCTGTCAGCTTCGGGGCGCTGCCCTAGGCTTTGCTTCGTTTTGACTTGCCTGATTCTCTGCCCCTCCTCAGGGTGCCCTGCGGGAAGGCGGAGGTTCTCCGACCACGTTCCAGGGCTCCGTCCTCAATACTAGAACAGCAGGACATTAGGCCCCTGTAGGAGGAGGAGGTCCTTGGAGGCAGCCTCCGCTTCACCTTCTACCACGTAGTCTGTGGTGATAAAAAGATTAGGGATAGTTGGCCACCCTGGAGAAAATGGCCCGATCCTGTGGCAGAGCAGCTGCCTGGGACCAGGGGCCCCTTCCGTAGCAGGGATTCGTGACTCCTCGTAGAAGTGGACAGTGGCACCATTTTCCCTCTTCACTCTGTTGTCGGCCTAAGGAGCCGCAGGCCTACGGCCTCACGCGCACCACCAAAAACAAGGCTTGGGGGTCAGGTCGTCTGTAGTAGGCCTCCTTTTGGTGGCTTCGGTTCTTAACCTATAAAAATGGAGAAAGGATAACCAGGAGGATAACTTCCCAGCGCTCCTATGGGGGATTTATTTATCAATATGGTGGCTGTACAAGGTTTAGAAATAAATGGACCATCAGATGGCACCCTGAGGTATTATTCCACGACACAGCCTTTTAAACACCAATTCCCTCCGCACTCCGTTAGCACATGTGTAGAACATTATATTTAAGAAACAGTCGTCCCACTGACTTTCTTAGAGGGCTGGGCTTGTCAAAACTATCTCATTTTTGGG
Organism: Neomonachus schauinslandi; assembly: GCF_002201575.2. Taxonomy (NCBI): domain Eukaryota; kingdom Metazoa; phylum Chordata; class Mammalia; order Carnivora; family Phocidae; genus Neomonachus; species Neomonachus schauinslandi. The sequence goes on along the minus strand of NC_058405.1, from coordinate 70,894,444 downwards.
TGAGGATTAGGGTGTGTTCTGGTGACGTATGAGCGTATAGCTATCAACTAGTAATGAAAATACAACGGAAGCAAAAAACATCCTTCGTGGTATCTTGAAACCTTCTGAAAAACAAAAAAAACCATCAGAGGAGCCTAACAGAAACAGGTGTGTTTTATATTTGCTGGGGATAAACAGGAAGGGAACACACATACATGCTGAACCACAAATATCCCATCACCCTTACCACCAAGCAAGCTTCACCTTAGTCTCCAGAGTAAGTCACCCCGTTGCATACCACAGGAACAGAGAATCCCAGTTTTTCCCAAGGTGTTTTTCATAGTCCAGCTGAAATTTCTGGATGTGTTGCAAGGGCCCCATTAAACCCTCAAGTCTGGGGCACCTGGGTGGCTCAGTCCTTAAGTGTCTGCCTTTGGCTCAGGTCATGATCCCAGTGTCCTGGGATCAAGCCCTGCATCCGGCTCCCTGCTCCACGGGAAGCCTGCTTCTCCCTCTCCCACTCCCCCTGCTTGTGTTCCCTCTCTCGCTGTGTCTCCCTCTGTCAAATAAATAAATAAAATCTTAAAAAAAAAACAAAAAACCCTCAAGTTTAACATGCTTTGTTCGTCTCCCCATCCTACTGTTTATTTCCTTTGTAGGAGATTGGGAATTTAGGGGATAGTTAAAAATCCTATTGGATAGTCCAGTAATTTTGCAGTGGGATACCAGCCTAGGGCCCAAGGAATTTCCCTAATGAGCCAAAAGGAGATTTGGGTTAACTAGAGACAATAGCTCCCTAAGTATCCACTTTGGAGAGGGTCTAGGAATTCAGAGATTCCTGCTAATGATAGGCCTCAGGAACATCCTGGGGGGTAAAGATGCCCTGATTATGTCCCTTGTGAAACACAGTCTGGAAGAACTGTAAGCTCGCACCTACCTGCAAATCTACCTGACTGTCCTCCAAACCAATCTGTGTTCAAGCTGAACCTGAAGCTGTCTTAGACCAGCAAATACTAAGTCAGGTTTTGGTTTTGGAGTCAGACAGATGTAGGCTTGAGTCTTGGGTCTGCCACTAAGAGCTGTGTGGTCATGGCCAAATCACTTAGCCTACCCGGGCCTCAGTGTCCTAGTGTGCAAACTAGGAATAAAAGAGACCCACGGCATCTACTGAATTTGATAGGGACGGGAGGGTGTGGGAAACAAGACTGTGTGGCCATCGTTGCTGGCAATGTAAATACACTGTCTCTCCGTGGGATTCTGCTGTCCCGGCCACCTTACCTTTACATCTACCTACGCCCCCCGACCCCCCACCCCGTGCTGGCGTCCAAATAGGAACCTCCGCTCCAAAGGAGCCCATCTAGCAGATCACCAGCACCACCTTACTCCCCTGTTTTCTTGCCTCCCCTGGCCTCTCTCCCTCTCAGCCTCCCTTTGAGCCCTCATTTCCCTCTCTAATAAAAAGTACCGCTGCGTTTTTATCTGTGCTAAACTTCAAGAGCAGAATCATCGTTAAACCGAGAAGAAAAGCGGAGGGCGCTGCCCCTGGGACTGGGACCAGCCGCCCCGGTATAAGCTCGGCGCTTTCTGGGCGCAGACGCCAAGGGGAGCCGAAACGCCGCCCGGGGCTCCAGGACACTCCTGCGGTGGAGGTGCTAGGAAACTTTCTCATCTGAGTTCTTGACGGACGGCCTCGAGACCACATTCAGCCCAAACCTGTGTTTGCCCCGAAATGAGGGAGGCGCCCGCTGCCCTGGGGGGCCTGGGAAGAGGGGAGGAGAAGGGGTGGGAGGAGGTGGGAAGTGAGGCGGGAGGTGAGAGGAGGTAGGGGAGAGGCGGAAGGGTGGATGATGGTAGGAGAAGATGGGAGGGGGAGAAGTGAGGGAAGGAGTGGGGAGACATGAGGTTTGGAAGAAGAGGACAGGGAGGTAGGAAGAAGGGATGAGTAAGAAGAAGGGGAGGGACAGAGGTGGAGGAAGGAAGGGTTGGAGGAGGTGGGAGAAGGAAAAAGTAAAGGAAGAAGGAAGTTGAGAGATGTAGGTGGGCGAAGTGGGAGAGGGAAAGTGGGAGGGCGAGAGGACGAGGTGGGGGAGTGGCAAAGATGGAGGAAGGAGGAGGTGGGGGTAGGAGGAATGGGAGGTGGGGGAGGTGGGAGAGGGAAGAAGTGAGGGAAGAGGGAGAAGGGCGGAGGGGGTTGGAGGTAGGGGAGGGAAGAAGTGAGGGAAAGGAGGTATGGGGTGAGGAAGAAAGGGAGGGAGACAGGAAGAAGGGATGAGGAAGAAGAGGGTGAGGGGCGGAGGGGGGAGGAAGGGGGGAAGAGGACGTGGGAAGGAAACAGGTGGGGGAGGAAGTGGGACAGGGAAGAAGTGAAGGAAGAAGGAGGTAAGAGGTGGGGGAGGGGCGGGGGTGGAGGAAGGGGAGGTAGGAGGAGGCGAGAGCGAGAAGTGAGAGAAAGGGGGGAGACGCGGAGGGGAGCTAGGGGGAGGGAGGGGCAGAAGTGGAGGAAGGAGGGCGGGGGGGTGGAGGGAGAAGGGCTGAGTAAGTAAGAAGAGGGGGCGGGGCGGAGATGGAGGGAGGGGGGAGCGGGAGCCGGGCGAGGGCGCAGAGCCGGCTCGGTGGCTGGAGGACCGGGAGCCGACTGCGAGCACTGCTCCTGGGAGCGGAGGCCCTTTGGGAAATCCGGGCGTGCCGAGGAAGTTCTCTAGTTTTTCTCAAGCCCCGCAGCCGGCCCGCGGGCTGGGTGAGCACCGCGGAGCTCTCCTGAAACAGCAAAACAGCCCAGCCCGCAGCGGCCCGCCGGCCCCGCCC